>NW_010336641.1:0-61005 GCF_000700745.2 Antrostomus carolinensis
TGCGTCTAGTGAGACTTTGAGTTCATTTTATGAGCTCCATGCCACATGTAGTGACTGTATCTCACACGCCACCTGCCAATAACCACCATGTCAGGACTGGGTCATCAGGGGAAGCTGGTCTAATGGAGCTTTTTCCATGCAACAGTGATATTCATCCACTTTATGAACCCGCAATCTGGTTGGGCTGGCAGTGGCTACTTTAGTCTTGGGGACTGCTAAGCTCTGCCTTAGCAATCCTTGCTTTAAACTGACTGCCAGGTGAGTAAGATACATTCTGCAATATGGCTAACTGAAAAAAGGAAAGAAAAAGACTTTTTGGTTATTGAGTTTTGCCCAGAAAAACATCTTTAAAATTTAAAACACAGATATACTTTTTGTCTCAGGCAATGCCTGAGAATATGAAGAGCTGAGGCACCTTAAGCAAGATCTCTGGAGTCTATTTATATAATCTGAAATGCAAAAAAATACAGAAATCACAAAACTTAACAATTTTTATAACAAGCTTTGTGACACTGAGAAGACTGCTGTTATGAATGTTTATATGTGGGTCAAATTTTCATTCTCTTTCCAAGTTCATCTAGGATACTAACACATATAAGAAAGTTCATTAGTCAGATACACTTGATGAAATTGTGTTGTCAGTTATAATCCTGAAAATTTGGATTATTTTTTCTATGGCTGCAATAGTGACATGAAAATCTAGGTATCTGAGACCAGAGTTTGCTTCCACTTCTCTACAGTGAAGTGTAAAAGCAGTAAGAAAAAGGTTATCTTGTAATAGAAATACTAAAATGGGGGAGAGCACTACAAATCTTTTTCAATAAGATGAACAGATAATCAGAACAGAGTGTTGGAAATTTGGAGCTGATAATTTAAAACAGAGTAAGCATTTTTTCCTCAGCTCTTCCATCTTTTTTTGTTGCTGAGATTTTTAGGTCAGGAACTCCCCTTGGAGAATTTTACACTCCAAGTGGCTCATGTTGCCCTGTAAGGATCACACTACAATCTCTGGTTTGATGAAGGTGTGTGGGAGGGGAGGGCAGAGGAAGTGATCCATAAACATGGTCAGCTATATGGATTCTGGTACTTCTACAATTCGTGGTTCCAGTACCTCTCAGAACTCTTCAGAACACAAAAATCCTGTATTGTCCCTTTGACCTGAGCTCTTTTTCAGCATTTGCACCCTTATGGGTTTGTTTCCTTTTAAAGAAGAAATGTATGTCAGAAGCAGTTAATATACTTGCAGGGGGATTATATGATCTGGTACCTGCAGCAGGAGAGGAATGAGACTTCTCTATTCTTGGTGTAACCCTGTTTATTTATACAAAATCCTGTTTCCTCAAGCTGAGTAAGAAAAGTACAACCAAACCAGAAGCTTCCATTGTGCACATTACCCACATCCTCCTTTCCAACACAAATCTCTCTTCAGCCATGGTTTCATAAAACAAAGCACTCTGCAACAATGCTGGCTTGCAGTGTTCCTGCTCCCAAGCTGTGAATTCAATCAGGGAATTGATCTGACTTAAGAAAATTCTGCAACAAATGCTTTGCTATTTTCTTAAGCTGGGTAAGTTTGCCAACCCAATTCAAAAGGACCCCCAGCACAGCTGAGGGAATAGCAACAGCACCAGATTTGTCTCTCTCTGTTGCATAAAGAAATTATACACTGAATGAGCTTGGATGTCCCTTTCAATCCAGGCTCAAAGACAATCCTTTGCCTCCAGATTGTCCCGTGTCTCTTGTGTCCTAGTGGGATACAGACAGCAGAAAGCTCCAGGAGGGGAAAAGAGGAGTGCCAAGTGCCCAGCAACCACAGGGTTGCCATCTCAGGAGAATTTTATTCAGTGGAGTCTCATGCAGTTTCACCCAAAAATCAATATTCCTTACTCAGGATCTAAATACAAATGTTTCTTTGAATATTTGGCTAATGCTGTTATAAGAGTCAGCAAAAGTGACGGCAGCCACTTCATGTAAAGCAACATACAACTATTAAAAGGTTTTCAGAATCATTACTGAATCATTTCAGTGATGATTTCAGAATCATTTCAGAATCATTGACAGATTTTCAGAATCATTGACTGATTTATGGTTCTTCTGGAACTCACCGATCCACTCGTAGCTCCCAGACAATGCTCAATGCATCTACAACTCCCTCTTCCTTCAACTGCTGACAACCAATAGCCGTGGCAATAAAACATCCAGTTCTTCCTATGCCAGCACTGAAAAGAAGGCAAAATTTAATAGGGGGATAGAGTCCACAGATCAAAGGAGTTAAGCGGAAAACTCTAAATATATATGAAAACACTAAAAATACAAAACTTGGAATTGCTAGAACCCACAGTTCCTGGGTGCATGAATAACAAGGGTAACTTCTCAGCTCACTTTCTTAGAGAGAAATGAAAGGGTGCACTGTTCTAGCAGTCCAGTTGTTGTGGATAATTTGTGAGGCTTACACATTCCCAGTTTGCACACAAGTGTATGATAAGAAAAACAACCTCCACCACAAAGACCAAATATTCTCTGTCACACTCCAAACAAATGATGAAGATATGCAGTGAGCTGTGGGGAAAGCCCACCTAAAGGCAAAAGTCAGTGGGGCTTTATGTTTGAAGCACTCAAAGTATACAGGGGTTCTGCTAAGCATACCTCTAACCATGAAGGTAAAAAGGACCTAGAACCATGCTGATGAAGTTAACCCCCACTACTGTGATTCTGCAGGAGACAGAAGGATTTGGTGCTGTAACTCTCCAGGTTTTCTAGATGCCTGCTTGTAAACAGCCATTTCAGCATTATTTTCAGTCCCTGGACCTCCAACATTTGTGAGAATTTCTGCCCACTCTGTTTCTTACTTAAGTAATGTGGAATTCAGTGCACCTCATGCCTGTCATGCTGCATGGTGGGAAAATGTGAGGAAAATGGTTAAAACATGGAGTCAGGGGTCCATGCTTGGCTTCATAGTAAATACTTAACCATTTGGTGCCTTGCTTTCTTCATCTCTGTAATGGGTATGAATGCTACCTGCCTCACAAAAGCACTGCAAGACTTATTTAAATTAATGCCAGGAAGAATATGCTGAGTGTCTCAGATGGAAGCTGGATATATCTGAGTGCAAAGCGTTACCAGGAGTATGTCCATTTGCTACAGCTGAAACAAATCACAATCTACACACCACAGAATGAAAGATAGGAGTGCTTTAGAGACTCAAGAGCCCTCTCATCTGGAAGTGAAAATTTCCAAGAGGACTCAGCAATATTAAATGTATGAGGACATCTAAGCCAACCATGAGGGGATAATGAGATGTAAAACTGGCAGTGTAAGAAAGGATCAAGTGAGATGAAGATCCTGAGTTGACAGCTTGTCTCCTTGGACATCAATATCTATTGGGTAAATGTATCCAGAAGGAGAAGGAGGTAGTTTATAAAGAGGGATTTGGAGAGAGCAGTCTAATGTATACCCCCATTCTCTTCCTCAAATATTTCAAAACCCTTGAAAGTGAGGCTAACAAGTTTAAACAATTCAGATGCAAGTGAAGTTGGCTATAATGAAGGGTTCTTTTTTTCCCTTTTTTTTTGGGTGGATTAAGTGTTCTTGGCCAAGTTCTTAATATGTATTAAACAAAGACTAGAGCTTTCTAATGTGTTTTCTTCTTCAGCTCAGGCATGCCGGTCCTATCTTATTACATAGCTTCATTTCAGAGAGTGCAAAATAAAAATGACATTGTTCTTCACTTGCCTGACATGTCTTTCCTGGCATTTCCAGGAAATATGAAGAGCTACCTACTTTGAATTATTTTCAAGCACCCAAACATGGGGGGGGTATGTGTGTATATACATATACATTTACTATATATATTTCTATTTTCCCCCTTTTTTTAGGAGTTTAACATGTAGCAGCTCATTCATAACAACTGTTATGAATGTGTTAATTGGGAGTGTGGAATATTGGACTGTTATGATTTTGGGATTAAGAGACACAGGCAGTATGTTTTTTATACAATATGTTCATGCACTAACTGATGAGGAAAGAAAAGCAAAAAAATTCCAGCAATAACTTTAAGTGTCAAGTTTCTGAGCATGAAAATTTTATCCCTTATTCTCATTTAAGAAACTCTTAGAAGTCCTCCAATATGCCAAATTGCCAGTTCTTCTGGGAAGCAGAAAATGGCATTATGGTCCAGATTCTTGGTCAGCTTGGTTTCACTGGCTAAATTGGTTTACATTTGCAGAATACAATTATGTGTTCTAATTCTTCCTTACTGATTCAATTAAAAAAAAAAAATCCTTTCCCTCTATATTTGCAATCTCTCAATTAAAAATTGTATTTGATTCCAAACCACCTAGCTGCCATTAATCCCAAATTTATTTTGATGTACTAACTACGCATACAAAGGACAGATTAGGGAGATATTTTCCATATTAACCACATTACTGTCATTTTGATGAGTGATGTGAGAGAAGAAACATATATTTCCAGTGAATGCCACTATAAGGATTTATAAGAACTTAAAAACTTTCTTCCTTTGGAAATCTATGTCCTTGGCATGTGTGCAATCCGATCTGCTGATTTTAAGGACCAAAGCAAAATTTTACTCCTTTTCTTATTCTTTTCAAGAATAGGAACTACTTTGGTAAAAGAAGTAAAGTCCTTCTTATATCCAAAGTCCTGATTGGGGTCATCACTGATGTGTGTAGGACAGCACCCTATGCCGATAGGCTACAAAAAGACATGTACAAAAAACCAAATTACCTTTTTTCCCCACTTATGTTATATTAAGAAATTATTAAAGCATTTCTGCTTTAGCCTAAGGATCACTGTTTGAGTGTGCACTGTAATGCTCCTCTGGAAATAAATGAGAATTGTGCGTTTGTATCTGAGGTCCAAGTTTAAAAGTGTGCACAGGCTCTGTAAGACCTGGATGACCTCAACTGCAACTCACATTAAAAGGGGAGAAACTATGTGACTATAAAATGGAGCGTTTACCTGTTTTGTAGACCATAGTGTAGTGAGTGCATAGATAGTTGAGTTTACACTAAGGTTTATTAATTTTAATCAAAACTGAGATGATATCTGGGTCTTTAATAATGAAAAAATTCCTGCTTATGATTACAGACCTTGCTGTCATACCACTAACCTCAGGAAGACACCCCTTTTCTTCTGATGACCTTAATTACTGAAGATCTTTACTGGAAAAATAGGACTCTCAATAGCCATCCACAGATTTGTGAATTGTTTAGGAAAACTACAATTCCTGATAAAAACAGCTGTATAAAATTTGGGAAAGTTCCTTATTCATCACATTCTGGTTTTGAAAAATGATGGGTGGTTCAAATCTGGTTTCCATTTCTCTAAATCTCCTAAATATGGAGTTGAAAAGAAGTGGTTCAAGATGAAAAGTTCTGTTTTTTATGTAATTCTAGGGGGAAAAAAAAAAAAAGTAATATCCCAACTGTATGAGATGTACCACAGTTATGAGACAAAGCAATTAAGGAAACAATTATTTTTTTTTTTTCTGTTTTGCTTCACCTACTTCTTTCTACCAATATAACAAATCCAGTAATACTTCCTACTACTTAAATAGCAACATGGGGCAATGAATCAATATAAAGAAATAAAATGCAATTTAATTAGAATGATTAGAAGGCCATTCTCTGGTTCATCACAATTTCTGTGAATAACACTCTGCTCCTGAGTACTGAATAACACTTTGCTCTTGAGTATCAAACTAACTGTCTTTGTGAAAACGTTCACAAATTTTAGTACTGATATGTTTTGGTTTCCAAATTTGTACCTGATGCCTGCTGTTCAAAACTGACTTGTTTTTCAACATTTTAGCCAACCAGTCACAGGGCATTGCATCTGACTGAGGTATGTAATTATGCAACAAGACCAAAAAGAAAACAAATAATGAATAAAAACCAGAAGCAAAATAGTTTTTCCAGCTGGTCATTCAAAAACAGAGTTCATTAGCAGAAATGGAGAATGGTTCAGAAACAATTTGCTAGCAACAAGGGAATTCTCTCCAAAACTCAAATCCTCAAATATGAACAGAAAAAGTCAATTAGCATGAAAAGGGTCTGGGGAAGTTTACTCTTCCCCAATTATGTTTTTTGTTTAGGAGGAAGACTGCTTCATGTGATTTGTTGTGGCCTTGTTTTGGGCAATCATTTAAGAGAAAGGTTGTAGATTACCTGCAGTGCACAATGACAGGCCCTCTGCCAGGTGATTCCACTCTGTCCTCTTCTACATCCAGCATGAGCTGCAGCAGAGGCTGAGCACTGTCGGGGGTTTTGTGGTCCGGCCAGGATGTGTACCAGTAGTGTTTCACACTCCGGGACTGACTCCCTTGCTGAAAATAACATGAAGATTTTATATGTACACTTGTGGGGAACAATTATTTTTATTTCTCTCAATGTTACAGTAAAAAGACAGTAAAAATGTTAAGAGAGATTTAACAATTTTTTTTTATTAGACCCAGAGGACACAATTGCAGGGAATGGGCATGCTTCCAAGGACACAGTTGTAAGAAGGGTTTGTGCACCTGAAAACTTAGCTGGTTTTACAGCTATATAAGTTCTGCTCTATCCATCTGACTACTGACTTGCTGACTGTGTTGTCAGTTGGGAATTGACAGAGGTCTGTGTTAGATCAGCAATAAGATCTAGAGAGATTAGGTCATCTGGGCTTCTGATTCTCTAAATTATTGTATAATTCCACTATCTTTTAAGGACATTATCATAAGGGTCTGATACTAAAATTACAAGAGTATTTAAGTTAAAGGTGCAGAAGGACTGCCCTCCTAGATTAATCAAATATCCCAGTTTGTCCAGTTATTCTCTCCAACAGAGGCTGCTACCACTTACTTCAACAAGCAAAGGGGCTAAATATGGGCTGGAGTAATTTGCGTTGGATGATATGACTTCTGCCCACTTCTCACTGCCTGGGCTGAAACACCAAACAAATTTTCCCAATTCATTATTTATTGTAATGCTCTGTCAGGAGCAGCAGATGATGCAACCCAATAGCACATAAGTGTAATATGGGGAGTAACTTAGAAGACAAGCATCTGCCTTATTTTGCACAGTTAATGTTTAGTCAGAACAATGAAAGCAAGAAGCTTTTCTTACATACTCCTCATATTTTTAGCTTCTCAATTGGACTATAGAATCATAGAATCACTTGGTTGGAAAAGACCTCTGAGATCATCGAGTCCAACCATACCTTTCCACTACTAAACCATATCTCTGAGCACGCCATCTAGCCATCTTTTAAATACCTCCAGGGATGGTGACTCAACCACCTCCCTAGGCAGCCTGTTCCAGTGCCTGACAGCCCTTTCAGTGAAGAAACTTTTCCTCACATCTAATCTGTACCTCCCCTGGTGCAACTTAAGGCCATTGCCTCTTGTTCTATCACTACTTACCTGGGAGAAAAGACACACACCTACCTCCCTACAACCTCCTTTCAGGTAGTTGTAGACAGCTATTAGGTCTCCCCTCAGTCTCCTCTTCTCTAGTCTAAACAACCCCAGTTCCCTCAGCTGCTCCTCATAAGACTTGTTCTCCAGCCCCTTCACCAGTTTCGTTGCCCTTCTCTGGACATGCTCCAGTGCTTCAATGTCCTTGTAATGAGGGGCCCAAAACTGGACACAGCATTCAAGGTGTGGCCTCACCAATGTCGAATACAGGGGGATGATCACTTCCCTGGTCCTGCTGGCCACGCTGTTTCTGATACAGGCCAGGATGCCGTTGGCCTTCTTGGCCACTTGTGCACACTACTGGCTCATATTCAGCCAGACGTTGACCAACACCCCCAGGTCCTTTTCTGCCAGGAAACTTTCCAGCCACTCGTCCCCAAGCCTGTAGCATTGCACTCGGCACACATGACCCGCGTGTCTTTTTCAGAATGATGCTATGCTAGTTCCTTCAACAACTAAACCCCCTTTACGTTGCCTTGGCAATGTTAAAAAGGTCTCAAAGCAAATGTAATTTAAGAGAGTGAAACTTGCACTCTTTTTGAAGCCGTTTTTATTGCCAGAGTGACACAAAACAGCAATACCATAAGTTTTTCAGCACTTTGGTCTAAGTCATAACTTGCAGCTCTGAGCTCAGCTACTCCTCCTGTAAAAATTCATGCCCTTTAAAAAAAAACACTTTAACTTCATTTAACATTAAAACAATAAAGCATTAGGAACAATGCTTCTCAGATGCAGGTTGTTACCTTTATTGTAAGCTCACGGACAGTATAGTTTTCACATTCTTGCAGACTGTTAACAAGGACTTCAACCTTCCCATAGATTCCTCTTTTTTCTGGCCAATAGAGCACACATTTCTGGAAAGCAAGCATCAGTGTCATCAACAAACTGAATCCTGGAGCCATGTTCATATTTAATTTTTACACAGAATATATTTGTCTAGAAAGTTCAGATGAATTCTACTGAGATGTTATTCATGTCAGAAGCATTCCTAAATAAGATATTGCAGGGTTCTTAATGAATGACTTAGGCCTGATTTTCAGGATCTAAGTTTTTCAAATATGGATCTCTATCACTGAACACTTTGAATATCTGTTTTTATTCTTAAAAGCTCAATGAAGTTCAACTAAAGGAATTATTTTCCACATTCAAAATTAAAGATTATTTTTCCTAGTATATTCTTTAATTCATAGAATCAAATTTATAAAGTTTACTCTTTCCAAATGGGATTTCCTTCTGAGCAAGAGATTCCCAATTTGTCCTCTCCTCACAAGACTTCTTAGCTTCTTTACTCTTCTGAGCCCTGATACAACAAAGCATGTAAATGTGCGCTTAGATCTTACTGAATTCAATGAGCCTTAATGTACATGTTAAAGTATTTTGCAGAATCTGAGTTGTCTACTATACAACTTACTGGAAATGACTGTTAAAAATACCCATCAGTCTTGCTAATGCTATACAAAATTATATACAGAATTCTTAATGAATCAGTATTGTTATACTATTTCAGCAATGTCCTGATTTCATCAATGTCCAATGACAAGCATCTACTAAAAAGGAGATGCAGAAATAGTATTTACAGTATGAACCATTTTATTTTTCCCCTGCAAGTTTGCTTATCTTCAAGTCAATTGTAACTTCATATTAATTTCCATTAAAGTATCTGTATAGTCTACCTGAAAGCAAATATCCCCGTTGTCTAAACACTTCTCTAAAAACAGATGCTTATTACCTTAAGAGTGTAAGGTGTTTGAAAGTCACATCTACCTGTTTGTTTAAATAAAAAAAACCCCCAACAATTAAAGACAACCTTCTTTTTCATATCTAATGCACAGGTAAAAAACCACCAAGAGATCAGACAGTTCTACAATAATAGGAATCTCCGAAATAAATTGTATTTCCTCACAAACTCTTGCTGAAGAAACTGAGGTAGACAGTAGCCTACATTATGCAGCAAAAAGAAACATTTCCTTTAATATAATTAATTGTGATAAAGCATAACTCCCAGTAAATCCTGCTAAAAATGAACCAGAAAAAAATATCAGTGAAAAGCATCAATGAAAATATCAGTGAAAATATCAGTGAAAATCATCTTTACCACCAGGTGTGATCTTTAAGCTGCTACTCTACCTGATAACCCAATAGCTGATCGAACCAAATCATCTCTGCTGTATACATACTTTTCTAAAAATAGATGCTCATTACCTTAATAGTGTGAGACGTGTGAAAGGCACATTTTCTGAAATAATGCTGGCCAATCTGACTGTTTTCGTTCTGTATTTTGCAGAATTACTCGGACATCCTAAATTTGCAGTGTCCCCGAAGACATCAAGAATGGCAATAAAATACTCAAGAAATTTGTATGAAAAAAAGTTGCACAGTCCCCTCATGTGACACATATAGCTACTATCATCTACCAGATCTGTAATTCATGCCCCTCCCTGGGAGTGTAGTTTTCAGTGCTAATATGGGAAAAAGAAAAGTCTAAATACACAATTGTACCCTGACAATCAACAATAGTTGAGTCAACTCCTGAGACTCCTTGATAAATGCGAGAATGCGACACTCACTACAAAGCCTTCAGGCACTCCAGAAGAGTGTTTTTCTTGACCCTTTCCCAGAACTGAAATTGGCAACTTGAGCTGGGTGGACAATGGAATGGAGCTGTTCATTAAAATAACTTTCATTTTGCACTCTGTCTACATTTAGTGAGATACAATGGATTATTTTTAACACAGTCTCCATGCATCTTTTTAAAATATCGATTGTTACTGCTTTAAAAAATAGCTTTGAAAATAGAGCTGGTATCAGCTGGTTCAGCCACTTCTAAGAGGACAGATATTTGGGAGAATTAGCATGTTTTTGAAAGTTAATTGTAATAAAGGGATAAAGATGAAAATGAAGATGGGAGGGATAAACATATCAGACATACAAAAATAATATAGAAAATCCTGGGAGCATAGGCAAAAAAGAGTAAATTGCCTCAAGCTATTGCTTGAACCATAGAGAAAATTCCACTGGTCTCAGGAAGATATATTTTAAATCTGTTCAAAAGCTAAACACAGTGGTTAAGAAAGGTGGTCTTTAGCTCATGTCTGTAAACAGTAAAAGCTTCTCGCCTACAGAATGTATCAGAAAAAAGGAAGAATTCACTTGTTCTTATCATCATGTGTTCTTCCACCCCCACTCTTTGTGCTGGTCCTGATTCTGTTCCTTGCTGATCTTTCAGGCTTCACAGTTTCCCTTTCAGCATATACATCTATTAGAGCACTTTCTAAATAGGTCACATATTTTGTGAGCTTGGACTTACAATCCTCTATATAGTCAGCAAACATGTAACAGTGGGATTTCTAAAAAGATGCTTAAGCTAAAAAAAAAAAAAAATTCCCAACCAACTTGCATGCCAGTCAAAAGCCTGGGAATCTTCTTACTTTCACACAGAAAATCTCATCTTCCTGCCATCTTTCAAATTCCTCCCTCAGATTCATTTACATTGGTTAGCTTTTTGCTAATAAATGACTATTTATTTCTAATCTAGTGCCTGACCCTTTTTTTAAAAAAAAAACCCAAACAAACCCAAACCTAAACACATTCCCTGACCTGAACAGGAAGGTTATACAAGAAATAGTATCTCTCAAGAGCTTTAATTGATTTCAGCCTTTGTCCTTCCCCCTGTGACAGGGCTACAGGCTTAGGCTTCCCCCATCCCCTGTTCCATCTCCTTGTGCACCCCATCCCATGCTCACTGGGTGTCAGGCTTCACTCCTATTGCAGCCAGGTCCCCCAGACAATTCTGCTGAATGGAGAAAGGCCCTTTCAGCTAGTGGGTTACTTGCTTTACTTTCCCTGCATTTGGACCCTGAACAAAATTGGTTTAAAAAGTCTCAAATATTCATGAAGTTGCTTTCCTTCAGCCCCACTTCTTTATTTTTCCATATAGCTATGCCAACAAATTTACACATTAAATGTCCCAATAACCAAGCCAACACACAACAGTAATGAATAATTACAACAAAGCTTCAATTCCAGAATCCCATTTTACTCCTGCCCTCTATTTACTGGCACTACTAACTCAAGCGTAAGAGGTATACTTTAAGATGGTTTGCAGGATTTGTCTTCATATATTAAAATCCTCTAAGTACGGAACAAATGTTCTTAAAGTTTTCCAAAACCTCTGACATATCTATGGAGCCAATACTCAACTAATAAGTAATCTTCAAAGAGGCTTATGTGAATTCTTCAAAAGGTAGGATTTCCAAATTACAAAATCTACTTCGCTATGTGTAGATAAGACTGTCTATAGACTAACTGAGGGAAAAAATGTTACATGAAAAATATCAGGAGTTTTAAATAGTGAGTTAACGAGATTGTTTTAGATAATTACTGTCAACAAGATTTGCATTATCCAAGTTGAATAAACATGCATTGTATAATGCATCTGTCAGTAGTAGTCCTTTCTTGCTAGTGTTTTCTAAAGGCAAAAAAAAATGTGTATCAACTATGGAATACACAGTATAACTTCAAAAAACAACTGATAATACAGAAGTCTATAAACCTCTCTATAAAATTATACAGAAGTCTATAGAATTCTTACACTCCACATTTTTCAAAATTTCCATTGCTCAGTTGTCTTGACTAAACTATCAGTAAGATCCGAAGTTTATATGTTCCTTGTGGATAAAGCTTTGTAAGATTGTGTCCTAAGATATTACTACAGAATTAGAGACAGTGACCTTCAGTGACTATCTTAGAATGGGATGGAACACCCTCTGGAGGTGACTACTGCTTTTCAGTGTCCAGGGAGGGTACCTAGATCACTAGGTGAGATGTGTTTTTCCTCATATTAACCCTAAAATTATAGCCTTGAATTCCAATTCTCTCATTATTTATTCAGGTAGAATCTCCTTTGCTGTGCATTCTCCTTGCACAGGTAGATTTCCAATCTGTTCAGACATTGTAGCTTTGAGGACAGGTTTTACAGATTCTGATTAAAATACTTATAGCCTCCATAGTTCCTTCAGCATTATTCTTACTTACAAGTCAATCTCATTTTGTTAATTAGTTCAAAATCAAAAAGAAAGAAAATCCAACAATTTAATGCTCCATTTTTTTTCATACAGCTGAAATGAATATTTTGCTCAGCTCTCTACTTTCATATTTTATCTTCATACACCTTATGAAAACTATTACCAGAGAATCTTAGTAATTTTTTCATCTTATTAAAGGAACTAACTCTACAGAAACCTTTGTTTATCATAATTTCACACAATTTCCATTGTTACTGCAAATTCATCAAATCAATATATTGAACTAGGGCACTAATGTCCCAAATAATTTTACTTATGCTAAATAAATTAATTTATTGTTGAGATTATGATTTTTCACGTTTCTCATTTGACATTAATTTATACATTATAATGCATTATAGCTTAAATGGAGGCAGTCCAACGTTATACTAACTGAGGAATGTAGCTTATACCTGAATCAGGTTTATTTGTGCAGGGGTGGATGTGGATGAGTATGCTTTCAAATATTAAGGCAGTTGTATGTTATGTGTGTATATAGCAGATATACCTCCCTGAAAATGATGGAAATAAAGCAGACCATAGAGAAGAGAAAATATCAAGTACTATTATGCTCACTAACATCTGCTCTTGCCTTCCCTGTAGAAAACAAATACTTTAACAGTCAAGTTAATATTCTGAGAATAGCCTTTAGCTAAACTGGGGTTTTTTTGTTTGTGTTTTTTTGTTTTGTTTTGTTTTTGTTTTTTTTCAACAGCAAGCAAAGTTTCAGGAGGAACCCACTAAGGGTGGGAGAGTTCTGAAGGCTTCTAGACAGGGCAGGACAGCTTGTGCAAACACAGCCTCTCTTTATAGCCTGGGAACGATTTGAGATTCCCCACCCTTTCTATTAGGAGGAAATTACCACTGCCAGGCCACAACAATGCAGATAAACACCAGCGCCTAGAGCCTGTGTAACTCAGGTAAACACAGGGCTTCCTGACACACTGAAACCACCAGGCAGTTCTTTCAAGTCATTCTTCTTACACAGTGTCAGATGTGAGTGTTTAAACAGTCAGCATTTCCTTAGTGAAATACTTATTTATTTGGCCAGTTAGGCCAGGATAAGTTTTTCTATGTTTTTCTAGGAGTAATCTTTTTAATGTACACTTGTTTGAACAGTCTCGTGCAAAATGGAATCAGGTTTGGAAATATGTCTTGGGATAGTTTACAGGACCAACCTACTCTTTACACACAGCTTTCCTGAAATCTGCTGGATTTTAAAGCAAGTTCATATTAGAAGCCCGTACTCACAGTGACAAAAAGCCAAGCAGCAGTCAAGTGTGGAAGAAAGAAGAGTATGTCTACTGACTCCACGTTTAAGTGGAGCAGTGAGTTTGAGCCCTAGGAACGCACTCAGCATCTTGGTCCCTTGATCACTGAGACTGGGAACTTTGCCTGAATAAACTCTGTTTCTCCATCATCACATGCACCTGAGTTTGAAGGGCAGGGCTGTGATTGGAGCAGGGGTAATATAGCCCTGGTGCTTACCTGGCATGGTGCTGAGACTTGATTGAGGTACCTACCAGAAGTTGTGAACTGATACCAAGTCTAGGAGTTTGGACACAAGAAAGAAGTCCAGCTCCTTTAGGCCTGTCTCTTTCTTGCCCTGTAAACCACTTTGACATTCAAACTTCCAAAAGAGAGCTTTGTGTTGGTCCTCTGCACGGGAGAGTGATTTTCATTCCTGATGTCTGGCAGTCACATATATAGACTCTGGCACTATCAAGGAAAGCCTGGCAACAATTTACATGAACATTAAATAAAGCTATTAGAGATATAGTTAGGAATCCATCCAAAAATCATAGAATGTATAACAGGCAATTAAAATGCCATTGTCATCTCTACTTGGTACTAAGATAGAGAGCCATGTATTTCCATTCTGGCTAAGTCGCTCCATAGTATTGGCATTTGTGAGCCCAAACTATATTTCTGGGATGGTCCAGAAGATTTCTAATATCTGGAATGGATTCAAAACATATCATTATAGCAAAGTGCAAACTTCAACCATGTCAGGAAACCTCTAATCATAACATAACAGAAAGTAACAAGTACAGAGACGACCAACAGATAAATGAGGTGTTTCTTAAAAAATTATGAACCCAACAGCACAGATCTAGAAAAGGGAATTCCTTTTTGCCTTTTTTAAATACGTCTTTTATGATTGCTGTGCAATTGCAGTTGGTGTTATTTGGCTACACCAACATTACTTTTCACATTGCCCATTACCAGATCATTTAAGAGCTCGTTATCCACTAGCTTCCTTCCATATCTGCTAAGGTTCTTTCTACAGTATGCAGCCAATGGAATAATTTCTCAGTTTGGCTAGTTGTCATACCTCATTTTTTTCTTTCAGCTTTGTGATCATAACAATGACAGGGCTGTCTTCTTGCCAAACCATCTGCCAGAAATCATTCACGGTATTAATCATGGGTCCCTGAGTTGCAATGAAAGCCTTCTCTTTACCTCCATATCCCTGGTTTAGAAACAGACAGACACAAAAGCATTTACTTTAAATTCATGTGGTAAACCAAAATTGCAGGTGAATGTTCTAAATGAGCAAAAAAAGGAAACTGGAATTAAAAAAACCCCAAATATTATTTGAATTGAAAGCAGTTATGACTTAACAGTAGAGAAGATAAGAAATTTTTCAGCAGAACAGTTTTTCCTCTGGAAACTTCTTATTCAATGGACTGAAATGGTCCTGAGAATACATCAGTTGCTCTTGTATTTCCCTGCTTACTTGGCTTCCTCTAGCTTACCCTGTTCTCTCCAAGTTGTTGGGGTTTCCCATCAGCCAGTGGTACTTTAATCTATTATTTACATTGCTGCAGTGCTTACAAGATAGTTTACAGTCAACAAGCCACAGAAAATAAACGAGAACTATAAAACTGGCTTCTGCAAAGATTCATGACATGAAAAAAGATTTAAAATACATGAATGCTTGGGGAGTCAAAGACTGCTCTGCATCTTTACTAAGGGAAATTTGCCTTTATGAGACCTTAGAGGAGGGACAGCATATCAGTATAGGGAGTCCTGAGACAAACAAGTGTATAGGAGGTTAAAGAAAGGCCAGGTAAACAGTGGATAGCAAAAGGAAGGGAAAGGCAAGAAGAAATGGGAAGAAACAAGAGATTGCCTTCTTATTTTTTGGGTGAGAAGGAGAACTTATAAGTTTGTGCAGTGGTGGGGTACCTGACAGTAATGCAGATCAGGAGAGCTTAGCAATGTCTGAAGGAGATGAGGAGATGGAGAACAGCTGGAGGTGGTACAGAAGCCTCTAGCCATGGGTCTTTCTCCCTGACAGCTGTTAACTCATTGCATGAACCAATGGGCTAGATCCTCAGCTGGTATAAACAGTCCTCCTTCTACTCACCAATCTGCCTGAACATACTTTGTCCAAGACAGGTGTGTCAGGATCCCAGTAAGCCTAATGATATTGCATACACGGATGTAAAATTTCATTTCATCACTGGCTTCGATGTTTTTTGCAGTTGCTGCTAGTTCAACCCATGTTAGCGGCAGAAGAAATACCATATGTTGGCCTGAAGGGTGGTAGCTTGGGGAAAAGGGAGATATCAGAGGACTCAAAACATGGCCTGGCTGATAGAAGAGTTGTTCTCCAAAGAGAACTGCTCTGCTTAGTTACATGATGATGTCTTTCACACAAAACACTGAAAGTACAGGATGTAAAGTGAGGCAGGGTAAGGGGCATGGGGGATGTGTATGTGTGTATGTATGTATGTATATTAATATACTGTTATTTAAGTAAGCAACATAATTGAAGATCTCTGGGCCCAAATTTCAGTTGCACTATTACATTTATTCCAGCTGAAGATCTAGTACATAACTCTAATCAAAACATTTAATTTTGCAGGTAGAGGACTATACTTCTAAAACACGATTGAAGAAGTTTCTTAGTAGTCTATTCAGCATACAATGTGCTGAGTTCAAGGCGCTGTCTATGTGTGTGTCATCGAAGATTACAACATAGCTGACACTTACAAATAATGCTTTCCAACAGAGTTCATGCTGGTAAAGTCTTTGTATCATGTAACCATTTAATATAGAGAGTAAATATGTGAATGAGTGGGTGTGCCATCTGTTTATGTTCCTTTTCACAAACTCATTACAGCATTTATTTAATTACTTAACTGATGATTTCAGGACTATCAACTGATATAGTTAAGCATAAAAAAACCCCATCACCACCAAACTTATTTGTGAATAACATGACTTCAATGAGCAACCTTATAGATTATAGTGCAGTTGACTCTGATCTCTTTACCATCATATTGCTATCTCTGTCACTATTAAAAGGTAGCCCTCTTTTCTTTACTATAAGGCAGTAGGACAATATTAAATGGTAAATACAAAAGTTAACAGAAATAGTAATGCACATGTTTCTTAATATTTTAATAAACCATTTGATAAACTTTTTCTAACTGCAAACATTTTAGTACATTCATAGCTATGTGGTCTTTGTTACAAACAAAGTTTTGTTATGAAACTATTTCTATCACATAGACAAGATTAGGATTTATCAATGAAGATGGGTAAGAATAAAAAGAGTGGCACCTTGGCAAAATCAGCTGTTCACGTGGAAAATCAAATATTGTCTCAAAAGCACATGAAGTGTACATTTACTTACCCTAATGTAGTTAGCATTTATGTAGGTACTCAAGGAGTCAGATGGATTTTTTGGTTTCAAATACACTCTGCTTAGAGGATCTAAGAGCACAAGGAAGATGGAAATCGACAAGAAAACCCATAATTAGAAGATTTCTATGGAGAACCAAAGACTTGAAGAAAATAATCTACTATTTTTCGGGATTGTCAAGCACTAATCAAGCACTAAAGCATTATGCATAAAATTCTTCCCTCTGCAAACAATCATCAAGTGTAACTAAGGTACATCTATACTGCACAATGATGGGCCGTGTGTTAGTATCTCAGCAAGGTGTGAACATCAAAGCAACACTAGCACGTCCAGACAATGTTCAGCAAGCTCTGGTCTGCCTGTGTTCAGTATCAAGCTGACCTGCCTAGACCTTTTCTGAAACCTCTGTCATATCATTGTATGGTGCTGGATAATTACACCAAGTCCTTTGATCTTTGCCTGTACTGTTCCAATGAGTACAGCTGGATTTAAATTAAGAAAAGTTCCCTCTGCCTGGGATGAAATCAGCTATGTTTTCTAATACCAATTTAAATTCACTGTAAGGGGCTGGACTAGGTAATCCACGTCCTTCCATTCAGTCTTGTGTTCTCATCTGACAAATTTGTGACCATTCATGTGTACTAGAGTGGAGACGCAATGCCATAATACAGGAACATTTTCCTTCACACTCTTCTTTCCTTCACTGCCTTGGATGATCTAAAAGAGAGTTGGGGCCAGTTCTGTTGAGTATAGAGCTGGGGGTTACTAAATCCCTCCTGCAAAGGAAGTTTTTGCTTGCTCATTTGTGATGATGTGATCCTCCATGTACTACCCTTTTGGAATTAAAGCCAGAAAATTCTCCAATTATACAGCGTAACAGAAAGGGACAAGGAGAAGGGGAACGAAGTGCCTTTGTTGTGGCTTTTTAGGGGCACACTTTTGACTTTCTTCACACCTTTTCTGAGAAAATATTCTACTCTTAACAAAACTATATGGAAATATTTCTGTACTAAAAAAAAATATTTTCTTCTGGCAATTTGTTTAAATAATTAATTAGAATCATCAGCTTTTTGACAGTATACAAACACCTATCGGCTTGGAAATAGTCTCTGGATAGCTGCTTTGCTAAGTGCAATCTCGGCAATGTGTTCAAAGACAAATACATGGATGCTGGACTGAAGAGTGGTAAGAAAACACTATTTATTATGTGGCCTTGCTGTTTACATGAGAAATATACAACTGATATACATATGCTGTAGCAAAACCTGGTATTTTCAGAGTTGTTTTGGATTGCTTTTGTGACTTTTCATGGTGTTCCCAAGAACAAGATAAAACCTTTGCAAATCAAAGGAAGAGGAGGGATGATCCCAAACATACTTTATGTCCTTTCCCACTGGAGGTCACAGGAACATCTTGGACAGGGGTGGAGCCTTTGCAGGACACAGGCTTATGTTTTGAAAGCATTTAAGTTTCTTAAAATGTGCAAATCAATGCCTGACTTCTAGTTCAAAGTCTGTGCATGAAAGTCTTGTCCTCTGAGTTAATAGCACAACATGAACCCTAGTTAGCTTGTTCTAAAATCTCTTTGTACTAGCTTTCCCAACTTTTTCCTTAACAATATGAGGACAGGAAACCTCTCATTCCTTTTCAGCACAGAGTGATTATTACCCATTTCCACAAATGCCTCAGGCTACGTGGCCTTGAAAAAACACCAGCTTCCTCTAGCTCACACAATGCCTCTGATTCTGGTGTAGTTTGACCCCTACCTTAAAAAACCTCTTCCAAGCAGACTCAACATCCAGTTTAATTACTATGTCTTGGGATAAATCCCTCTGTTACTAAGGAGCAGCTAAATCAGTTTCACAATTTCTGAGACCTCCTTCTAACTCCAATCAACTAAATAAACACTGCTTCTGAATGGGAATATTTTATAAATTAAAAGTCCTGATCACTTATGAAATAGGTAAGTGATGCAAACTCAGCTCTGAAATGAGGAAAACCCGAGTGCCACTAAAGATCCAGAGCCACTAAGCAATCATCAGACACAAATGGAAGTAATTAGCTTTCTCCTAAATGACAAATACCTTGGAAGCAATAATCTTTTCCTCAAGGATGGCAAAATCTGAGATACTGAAGCTACAGCAGAGACACAGATGGTGGCTGCAAGGCTGAATTCATCAGTGTTTGTAAAACATCTTGAAACACAGCAGAGCTGTTAAGCACTTAAAATTACTAACAAAAAATGCCTCCTACAATTTTGACTGAGGCAAAATTACTGCTGTTTTCTTCCATGTATCTAGGAAGTCTGGAATAGCTCTCCTATAAGAATAGAAGAAGCTTCTAACTCCATCTTTAATAAATTAATACTGGTCTGAATTGCTTGGTTTTGCTTGCAGTCTATAAATGGTTACAGATACTGGTATTATTTGGTAAGCATTGTAACACAGAACCTGGAAGAATCATACCAGATGGCATTCCCAATCTCTGCCAGGTGGGGAATAGGCTATTAGACTTGCAATACAACTGCCTCAAAACACCTCATACATAAAACACCTGTAAACTATTCATCTTTTTTTAATCTCATCTGAATAATTTCCTGGTACTTCCAGTATAATCGAGAATTTATCAATGGAAAATTTAACAGATTTATCATTTTGAGTCCTTCTGCACTTTAAAACATGCTTCAGCATTACAAAATAAAGTTTCATTCATGCAAAGGGAATCTTTCTTATCTATTAAAAATAAGGTCTGCCTAATATCCATTTAATTTTTAACTATGCAGTCTAACATTGATCAATTATTAGAATACTAGCTATTTACAAATATAGATGTTATGACACTGGTGACCACAACTAGGATACATTTTGTCAACTCACATGGATATACAAAAATGATGCTTTGATGAACCTAAGTTTAATTCTGCTAAGATTAAACAGTTTTTCTCCTTCTGCTTTGTTAATACGATTTTTTTTCTTCAGTCTTTGAAAACCTGCTGGTGATCCTATTGCCTGCATTAGGGAGCAGGACTGGACCAAACATGACCATTCATAGTCAGGACTGTAGTGCAAGGGAGCTTGAAAATTCTCAACATCAAGAGGATGGCTTTCCAGCATCTGTCTATAAACTTGCATAATGAAGTGCTCTGTTCATACGATTCAGATTGCAGTTTCTTCTTGTCTTTAACTAGAGTGCCAGAGCCAGTTTTAGCAAAAGGACTTCAACCAACAGCTTTTGCATTTTTGGGTCTGACCTGCCAAGTGCTTTCTACCTTCATGTTACTGTGAATTTGCTGTTCTGCTGGGAGTATTTTCACTCAGAGCTCTGGCCCTGAGAGGACTCCTCTGAAAGGGGTAAGGAATGACATCCTTGGATACCTTGGATGTGTTGCACACACAAAGATACCCACAGAATAGTGTTAAGCCACTTGCTGCTTTATAAGCAAGAGCCCGCACGTGCTCTGAAGCACCATGGGAATTCTGTTTCTGGTTTGAGGTAGAAAAGGGAGATAGGAAGGGGAAAAGAGCTTTAAAGCTGAGGTCCTTCTGAGAGGACATGTAGCTGGGGCTGTAGGAGAAGCAGGCAAAGGCAAAGATGTGGAGTATGAGGATGAGGAGGGTGCAGTGATGTTGGTGTTCCACCACAAGGATGTGACTGCGGTGAGAGACTGGGAAACCTGTGTGCAGGATTGGGAACCTGCTCAGAGGGAGTGAGAAATGCTGTAGGTGGACAGCAGAGGGAATGCAACTGCAGATACGGAGTGGGGTTTAACAGGACCAGTGGGTGGGGTCACAAGCAAGAGGAGGGATGAATAGTGATTTTAAGGAATAGTTTAGCCACTTGCCTTTGATTCCACACTGTCCCCTCATTAGTTGTACCAGCTTATTATTATAAAGCAAGTAACACTTAGAAACCCTAAGAATGTTTACATGAGCATTGTCTAAGTCATAGTGCAACTGAAACATCTTTCATAGAAATGTAACATTTCCTGCACTTTATAGTTTTCCATATAGAATAATTCTGATTAGGCATGTTTTTTTTTTGTTTTTTTTTTTTTTTCACATGAGTGTGTCTGGCTGGTAGTATCTATTAACATGAACCTGCCCTCATGCACCCTGTCACAGAATTATCTCTTAGAAAGTGAGAACATCTTCCACAGTAGAGAGGGTGGAGCTGGCAGGACTGGGCATTTTTAGGAGACAATCCATCAGCTCAGACGTCACTTATCACCACAGGTGCCCCAATTCAGAAGACGCACCCAGCACTGGAAATGGAAAAGCTGACATGGGTGGATGAAGCAGTGGGTTGATATAATCTGAGCAGGAAACCAGGAAGGCTGCTCTATTTAATCACTCAAATCATTTCCAAACCCTCTTGGACTGGGTGTGGGGTGTGTGAGTATTTATTATGAGCATGTGCCTCAATCCTCAAAATATCTTCTTTGAAACAGTCTGGTGCTAACACACAACAGACCTTTTGATTTCTGTCAAAGATGGTTACAAAGTGCCTGTCAGTGAGTAGCTGTGGTGCACACCAGCAGCGTGCTTGGACTGAAAATGTGCTTCGGAGTTAGCTGCACGTCCCAGCTAACCAGAGGTGAAAATACAAAGGCATGCTGGTTCTCAAAGCTCATCAGCATCAACCACGGCCCAGCTGTCGTGTCCCGATTCAAAACACATGCTGCAGTGAAATAGGACTCATTGCACTTGCAAGGCGTTGCTGAAGGCAAACCTGATGGTGGCTGGGACAGCTCAGATGCGAGATGCTACGGAAAGGGAGTACTCCCTCCAAAAATCCGCCCGTCAGGCGGAGGGAGGCTTGGTGATATCCTGGCTCCACTGCAGCTGATGGCAAAAGTCCTGCTGTCGTCAAAGGGGTCAGGATTTCACCCTCTGCGAACATCCTGTTGACACCGGGCCAGACTCTAAGGGATGCTGAATTTTCTGATTACTTGGTATATAATTTGCATTCAGTTACTTACTTTCTTCGATTCCATTCAACATTCCTCCATTGCACTCAGCTGCACACAGCTATTGGTTACATTACATCAACTAACCTTGAAGTCAAGGGGAATTTTATTGGGGGCTGGAGGGAAGCAAGGACTTCAAGCAACGAGTTTCTTTCCCAGCTATGTATTGCATTTCTGAGACTGATCTAGCAGCTGAAGGCCATCAATTTTCATTAATTTGACTGCAAGGTCTTTGTATGATGTGAACAAATTACAATGCATTCAGGCTTACCGAGAGAAATCTTGTCATTTAAAGTGCGTGATGACTAATATATAACATAGGCCTACAAGGACATTATAGAGATGCTTAGAAAACAAATTTCTAGTTGACAGGATATGCTGTAATTTTAAAAGTATTCTTCATTCCAAACATAAGCAAAGGGATGTGTTTACATGTTCCTGTGGTAGTGTCCCTCAACATTTTGAATCACTGCACATTTTCATTTTGGTGATATCAAAATATTATAAAAACACAACTATTGAAGTCTATACTTAGTGCAATGTTAAAACTTCTGCAACCTATTTTGAAACTGAACATAGAAGAAAATGATTAATACAAGAAAAATTGAATATCTCATTACCCTCCAAAAAATGTTATGAAAATAGTTGCATTTCAGAGAAACATGTATTTTGAAGGAAAACTCTTCCACTGAAAAGTTTGCAATCACTCTTAATTATAAAAAAACAATTTTTACTTCATCAGAAATAAATAATTTGGGCCAATGAAAACACAGAAGCAGTATAGCAAAACAGTAACAGGTTTACAGCAAAGATGAGGCAGCACTGTCAGAGTGGTTTTCTTACTAATGTAGACAAATTTCCACAAAGCCATGTAGTGCATGGTGAATAAAAACAAAACCAGAGGACAAAGATGGAAGTCCACTACAAGAAAGGATAGGATGCACTTGCTTTTTTCAGTTTGAGACACTTAATGTTGGACAGGATCCCAAATAGCTTGACTCAATGAGAGGGAATTCAGTGACTGCAAGGCAGTGTGGGCTGTGATGGAGGCAACAGTCTTGGTCCTCTCATGCTCCAGATCAGGGGAGCTACTGCGAGGCACAGCAGACCTCTCTCTGCCCATCTGTCTGAGCTGTCCTCCAGAGAAAACCAGCATGCACCCGGGCTGCATTTCAGTGCACTGTTGGGATGCTGACCAAGTGTGTACTTACTAAGGCATCCAGCGGGAGTTCTGCATTTGCCAGTCCTACAGCACTGGCCTTTTGTTGTCTTTCTACACAGAATATAAATACATTTATGAATAGGTACCCAACGATCAAAGGTAAAGACTGCTAGATTTTCACAGCAATACATTCTCAAAGCAGGACTAAATGTCATTGTTGGAAACCATGGGCTAATTCACTTACTTGGCAAAATAGTTTTATAGCGGTTTTTAGTTCCATGACTTGGGATGTCAATTTCTTTGGGATCCACAAAATTCATTGGTATTTCCTATAAAAAATAAATTAAATCAGATTGGTGTTTCCAAAGGAGCCATGCAGGAAATTATCACCAGAAGGCCATCTGCTGTTACACAACTGTCTTTTGACATCAAAGTTATTAAGAAAAAAAGTGGTTCCCACCTCAAGCCTGTCAACACCCTTCCTTTAATAAACACAGGGAGTTGCATATTGAAGGGGTGACTTCCAAGGAACACTTCTGATGAATTATTAAAAGCAAAGTTTTTACAGGATTAGGAGAGAGGTTAAAATACACAATAGTTCTAGGTGGAGTTGAAAAGTGCAGTACCGCAGCAGAAAAGCGCAACATTTCACATAATTGGGTGAGGAACTTTCAAAATAATTAAATATTAATATATAGAAAATATTTTTTTAATTTTGTGCAAAGTGCTTAACAATGCCAGTCAAAGACCTTACTTGCTTTTTATAGAAACTACTAGAATGAAGTGCCTTAATCTTTAGCATTCAGTGACTCAAAAGTGTAATAAAAATCTGAAGCTCTTGATTCTCATTTTGATCTTTTAGTGACTGACCCATTTTTTTCTTTAAATGTGCAGATGTGCAAGTAACTAATGTAACAGTTTGCTTGAAGCTCCAAAAATATACAAATGATAAACTTCTGATCAACTTAAAAATACTCTTTCTCAAATTGTTTGTCAGCGTGAAAAGTAAAAATCCTGCAATTTTTCATTGACCAGAATGTTTCACTTGGACTAAGGAGGAGGAAGAATAATTTTGATTTTTGAGGTCCTGAAACACTGTTAGTGTTCTTACAGTTGAATAAAAACAACTCTTTGAAAATGGTAAGATGAAACATATAGGGGTTTTTTTTCCTGATTATGGGGGATGTTTTACCAACCAAAACAATCTGGCAAAATCACATTTAAAAAGGCTTCAGTTGACACAGATCTCCATTTTTCACTGATTTTTTTTTTTTGGCCAGCACTATTTAAATTATCTTAGGGTAATCTGAAATTTGATCTTCAGTAAATTAATTCCTGTACTTAAAAGCACAGTCATTACTCGAAACTTGAAAACTTCATTGCTAGCCTGGGACATTTATTCAAAGAGACAGGGGCATATTAAATAATTACCTCTTACAGGCACATAGGAACATGAGGAAGCACAAAAGTTACGTTCCTACCCTGTTCAGTGCAAACCTCCTTTGACTTGCACCACTGGAAAATTTAATTAAGGATTTTCCTCCAAAATCAGCTGTTTTCTATCTCCACAGGCACAGGCCTGCCCAGGACTTTGGCACAGATGAGCTGCATGGCCACTCTCCTTCAGACTGAAGCTCTGGTCCTGCCCAGCATGACTGGCTACTGCAGGTTTTAGAGGAACAGGGAAAATGCCCCTAACAGCTTGCCAAGGATGCGCCCAACAGCAGATCTTTATATGGGTTCACCAAGCAGGGAAAGCCACCCTCTTTTCTGGCTGACGAGAAGGCAAAATTAAGTAAAATTTAGATGAGTCAATATGAATTCGTTTGATTCTTTTCTGCCAACTTGGCTTCTGAACATCTTACTACATGGGTCTGCAACATTGTCTGTGTTGGTTTTTAGTTTTCTACTTTCCTTGCCTTATACCAATGTGTTTAGTGGACTATCTTTATTCTTCTCTCTCACACTCAGTTTCTTCCTCAATCTCTTCCTTGCTCTTCTGCTGACTCCTTAAAAGAAGGACTCGCTGCCTCCCATTTCAGGCCAGCCAAAGTGTTGCTGCTAAGATACACCTTCCTTGCAGGTACTTCCCAATCCTTTTTCAGCTCCCTGTACTGCTGCCTGATGCCTGTGCTAAGCGTATGATCTTCTCACTTGTGAGACTCCATTCCTGCATAAACCTCATCCCCATTCCTTCAGGTCAAACCGTCTCACCTCTAATCTGCCTCTGATGCCCCTTCCGCCTCCCTAGAAGTACAAAATGAGCTCCCACATCTCTCTCATACCCACATCTTACTTTCACCCCTTCCCAGTGGTGACCTGTGTGAGACTCTTCCCCTCAGCTATTGGGCTCCAAATTGTCCTGACTGGCTCTGGTATGGGCTGTAAGTGCCTTATGCTGGGCTAGTGGCTGACCTAGAGGTTCCCTGGTTCAGTTCTGGCTTGGTATAAACACCACCGGTGCATGGCTTCTGAAAGGTTTCCCCGCTCAACTATATACTAACTGAGAGAGAGCAACATGTTAAGCCTTTGTTTAAAGTGATCTACATCTGTCATCTACAGAGACCAGAAAAAAGATGTGTGAGGAAGAGTCCTCTGCCTGCACAAAAAGAGACTCAGGGGGGCTCCTCCAGCCGCCTGGCTGTCTCCCTCTCGATGCCAGCTGAAATTTGAAAATAATTCATTAGTTGGCAAGTTACTGACAGATGGAGAAATGCCACCAAGTTGAAAACAGAAACCCATTTCTCTGGGCCAACAAGGTCAATTAATAATACTAATCACTTACATCCTGTAAATACTTTCTAGTCAGGGGGCTCCTCCCAGGAGTAAGTAATTGTGAGGCCAAGGGCACAGACAGAAATCTGACAATACACCATGGATCACAGCCACAGACAAGTCACTTACTCTGAAGCTGGCTGTGAAATGCAAGAGATGATTCCAGAAAAAAATTCAGGATATTATAGGGATAATGTTCCTGCTAAGGCTGGGAAAAGAAGCCTAGCAGATTGCAAATGGCATGATTGTGTACAAATTAGCATTAAAAGTCTGTAGCTATATAGACAATATATAAAAATTTGTTTTATTAAACATATGTACATATATACATAAATAATTACAAATAACGTCCACACATTCATGTGTTCAGTTGCATGCATGCAATTATATATGCATATGCATATATGCCTTTGTTCATGGGCTACTTCACCTCTCTGGGTGATACCCTTCCAATAGCTATTCTGGCTCACATTACCCTTTAAATGCTACAACTGTTCACACACTCAAAGAGAAATTATTTCGGTCTCTGAAAGCATTCAAAAAATGTGGAAAAATTTATGAAAATTCAGGAAAATGTTCATTGTACCCATCCGTCCATTTTTATGAGAATCAAATTTTATAGATTTAATAATCTGGCACTTTCCCACACAGGATTGTATTTTGTAGCATTCCAGTATTTCAGGAATAATGAATTTTGGTTATGTCACCAACTTCAGACATTCTGGGTTTTGAATAGTAGCAGCTCAGGCTACTGAAGAAGTACATGCTGGGTAATTTGCGTTTCTTCCTCCTTGTAAATCGGGTATATTCTCCCAAGTAAAAATAGAAAAACTTTTTTTCAGTTTTAAAAAAAGAAGGAAAATAGCTCTTTTTTTCTTAATAAGTATTATGGAAAAATATTTTGATAGTAACTTACCAGTTTTTACAATGAAAAAATAAAGTTAATGCCCTCTAAATTGTTAATAAAAAATTAAATATTAATTAAAGAACTAAAAATAACAGGAAACTGCTCATGTTTCAATTTTCCATTGAAAACTTTGAACATTTCTCCACTTTTTGCAGACTTTGAAGATTTTCATGGGAACTAATAATTTTAGTCTCAAGAAGACTGTCTTATTGTATTTCTTTAGCTAGTTAAAACAAGCGGAGTGGGCAGAATGAGTGAGGGTTATGTACTGCGTTTTTTGCATGTCTCAAGTTCCTCCTAAAGCTATTATCTGTAGCAAGGAAGATACTAAACAGATACTGTTCAACAGCTTTATCTTGAAACACATTTTTAAAAGTAGTTTAAAAATGGAATAGAAAAGTCATTATATTTTCAGTAAAATTCTGTGGAAACACTGAACATCCAAAGTCATGTTGTGCCCCGCTGAGGGACAAATAAAATGTGAGTCTTTATCGGTCCAAAGTCGTGCACCGATGCTGTGTGAGAGGATATGGGCAAAAGGGATTCTCTGGAGGTGCTAAGCTGTATGTACAAACTGTCTCCTAACCTGGGAGGTTTAAACATGATTAAGTTATTTCTTCTAGCTTTCCTGCCTAAGCAGCAGAATGACCCAAAACCACTGGCATAACTGGTAATAAAAGTATGTTGGATGCTTATAATTTTTTCCATGTACACTGTCTGACCAATTTTTGGTAAAACAGCTAAGGGATTCATTTTTCTTAAGCAAATTACTTTTACTATAAACCCTGGCTTTTTAAAGGTGAATAAAAGGACGGATTTTGTAGGATGCAATTATTCATAATAAAAACCTATTTTTAGAGTAAGATGGCACTCATTATCTATTCTATTGACTTACATGTACAAATTGAAAACAAAATTAAACCCAAGGCATCACGTGCTCTGGCACAATAAGAACTGAATTGTTTGTATGTTTTTGTTAGACCTGTAGTGTGCTCAAGGGGTTGTACAGGTCTTCCTGCTCTTACATGAATTGTTAGGATACACATTTATGTGTGGCTCCATTCATTAAATTTGAGCTATCAAACCAGTCTTAAAAAGCTTTGCTTGTATAATTTCATTTGCTAATGAGTTGTAAAAGCTAAAAAAGTTAGGCTAAGGTTGGGTTGGGTAGTTGTTTGTGTTGTGGTACCCTCTGATAGCAGTTGGTAGCAAGGCATCTCAGAGAACTATAAGAAAGGGGCAAGTTTTTCTTTGTATTGCATTGGTCACCTTATACTGTTCCTTTAGCACAAAAAAACATGAATAATCACTCCATATTCACCTTCCCCTTGCTATCATGATTTTATAGGCTTCTGATAGAGCCTCTCACAGTCTTTTCTAGACAGAAGAATCCTTGTCTGTTTACTATCTCCTGATACAGAAGCTGCTCTAGCCTGTGATTATGTCCACCATATTTCTGTTATGTGCTTCAAAATGGAGAGATCAGAGTAGTAAGCAGCTGTGAATGCAATATAGATTTTTCCAATGTGATAAAGATGTTCTCTATATTATTCTCTAGTTCTTTTCCCAAGATTCTTAGTCTTGTATTTCAGAACCCAGCAAAGTATACAAAACTGTTTTTCCCCAAATGCATAATATTTTATTTTTCAACCTGAATTTCCTCTGCCTCATCACTATCATAAAATCCTTCTGTAAATTCTTTGAAGTAGATTTTAAATTTTACTACCTTGGGTAATTCAGTATCATCATCAAACTTTGCCACCTTACTATTTATTCCCTTTTCCAGATGACTTATGAGCACTTTGGTCAGTACCTGCTCCAGAATAGATTACTCTGGGACTCCACCGGTGACCTCCTTTTACCCTGAGAAGCAATCACATAGCCTACAAAACTTTCCAATGCTGCACTGTTTGAGTCTCCCCCACTGTATTGCATTTGTTCATATAACTGTTGGCTTCTTTATTATAATTCCTTCCAGGTTCTCTGATTTAGACATCAGATTTCTAGACCTGCAGTTCTCTGGATCTCTTCTGGAGCCATTCTGAAAAACTCCTGGTACCTCTGGCCCTCTGATTCCTCAGCTGCTGGTGCCTAAGTGCTAGTTTACACCTGCCCAGTTAATACATTGGTAATATTATATATGAACACCTTTAGGATTCCTGGGTGAATAGCAGTGAGTAGCTTTTATTCATTTAATTATTTGTCCTAGAATCTCTTCCATTAATGCTTCGATATCAGACAGATCCTGCAGTGACCTGCTTGACTCTACTCCTGCCACAGAGGTAGGAAATTACCTAAGTTTTTCTGTGGTCAACATAGATAATGCAGCCACTTCTCTCCTTTTGCTTCATCTTCTCCAACTCCCTTTTCCACCTTTTTGATCTTCTATTGATCCTTGTACTCTTTGGTAAGCTTCGTGCCTTTGAACTATTTAAAAATTACGTTATGATTTAAAAAAAAAAATTCATGCCTTATTCAGCTTTCCAATTCAGCTGGCTTCAGTTTATGCTCTGTTCTATTTTCTTTGTAGAGAGTGTTTCCTCTTGTTTCTTCTTGTTTTTTTTTCATCTGTCAGTTTTGCAATACTAGTCTTTTTCAGGTCTTCTTAAAGTAATATTTAATAATGTGTTTTCCCTGACTTGAGTTTTTCTGCTATGACTTGTTTATACCTGGCCACTGTCTTCATTTTAGATGCTACACCTTTTTAATATTAAATACACTTGTAGGAAACTTCTTTTTTTTGGTCTGGAGTATATTATGCTTGCTGTATGGAGTGCTTGTTAAAGACATGTTGGACTGACTCAAGATCTCCTTCTCTTTTTGTCGTGTCCCTGTCTGCTCCAAGAAGTAATTTATAATGACTAAAAATTTAGTCTTCAAATTACATACATATGTGATGTTTACATGGGAATAAACAAAATCTGCAGTTATTACTGTGTTTTCTGTCATCACAGCCTTTATGAGCTCTTTGAAACTGTCACAGTGTTACAGTCCTGGCTGTTTGTACTGTAACTCTAATAAAACATTCATCCCATCTATGAATGGGACTTCAAACTGAGAGGAATCTATATTATCCATGGATATAACTGACTGACTTACCTATCTTTAGTGGATAAACATAAAATACCACTTTGGAACAATCTAATCTGCCCTTCAGAAACTATTTGTACCCTGACATTAGAGTGTTGCTAATTATTTTTTTCCCACAGGTTCTGTTGTGCCAGCTATGTCAAAAACACTCATTTATAGCGTTTTGTTAAACTCACCATGAATTCTGTTTGAAGTAAATGGGAACATGCAACTGCTTCTTGAAGCTGCTGCCTTGTCAGGACACGGCCGGCCGACTGTAGGTATTCCATCGCTACTTTTTCTCGTGGGGTTGGCACAGAGACAAAAGGTTCAACACTTCCCAAACTGCTCATATCCAAAGTCAGTGAGACATTGGAGCCCCGTCTGTGTTAGAAAATAATTTTTAAAGTTACATCAGATCTGTGTTACTGTAAGTCTCATACTCATGCTCATGATCCTGAGTTATTTATGCACCCTTTGTAGTCACTGGGAGACTTGGGTATGCAAAGACTGCAAGACTGGTTTCACTGGAAGCACTGGGTAGCCAGAAACCCAACATATCATCCTACCTCTTGAATCTAACAACTGACTCTGCAAGAACAGTGTGCTAGGGAGCAACCATTTGGATTCTTCTTAGAAGCAGAAACTGTTCCCTATGTGCTTTTTAATCTTTATGGATGTCAAATGTGAAGGTGACATCTTAGTAAAGAAGAAATGTTTCATAGAAAAAAAAGGGGATATATTTCTAACTGATACATATAACAACCTGGAAATAAATTCAGTTACTTCAGCTATATGTTTAAAAATCTACTCAAATTAAATATACAGAATGGAAGGGGGAAAAGTGACAAAATTAGTAGAAACAAGTGCAAACATCATGACTACCAAGTCAGTAAACAATGTCTCATATTAGGTAAGAGGGAAGGGAGAGGCAATAAACCACAACCAATGAGCTGCATCCCAGGAGGAGGAATGGTCACAGACTTAGAGAGGTTTTTTGGAAATGCCAAACAATTCTTGCAGCACAATCAAATTCATCAACATTTCACATTTCTACAGGAAAATAAAGTTGGATTCAACAACACCTTTGAGCTGTGAAAATAAAAATAAAGCACACTTCTATGTGCTTGGTACAAGTGCTTCTCTTTTTGTCACTTTCTCCAAACAACACTTAAGAAAACTGTCTTTTTTCATAGTTTCAACCTATTGATCAAATGTGATCTACTCATCTCTTAACTTTAGCCACAGTGATTGCAATAAATCCATGCTCTGTGAATTGTGATGACTAAACACACTTCCATAGCCATTGATCAAAGTTTTTGTGTTTACTAATCAGAAAGCAGTACTATAAGACTGTGATTCAGCTGCCTCTGAATTGTGCTACAGATGCCCAGCTCCATGTAAATGTCTCTAACACTTACCAAGCAGCTATGCATATATAGAGGTATGACGACACAAGTTTCATTCCTACCTCCGCACATTATCACCTGTCTGTTAACGTATGCTTACAGGAGAGTTCTTTAAGCTCTTAGTTGCTCTGCCATGTTTGGATATATGCAGCCACAATGTGACACCTCTGTCTCAACTCTCTCCTAACAGTCACCCAGTCAGATCAGAATACAACTCTATATCTTGCCCATTTGTAAAATCCTGAATGTCAGTGATTAACCATTTACTGGTTAATCTATTATCCAGTGACACCAGTTTTCCTGCTAGAACTGTGTGGTCCAGCACATTTCTTATCAGCAGGAGAACCCCCACTGGGTGAATGTGACCACACACTGTTCTGGATACTGGGATGTCTTTAAGGTACAACTGTCCCTTTTGCAGTAATACCACATATTATTATAAATATCACACAAACATCATCAGATAGTACCTGTGAGGCAGCTACTATTATTATTGGGGAAATGCTTTCCTCTAGTCTGCAGCAAAAGTTACTTGTGTTAATACCTGCTCTTTACTGCCTTCTCGATATCCATGTGTTGCCCACAGGCATTTGTATGCACACATACTTGAGGAAATTATTTGCCTTTTCAGACATTATGACCCTTAATGCTGGTGTTGTTGTTCCGTTTTCTCATTTTCTGCCATCAGAATAAGTACTTTTAGAGTTTATTGCTTTCTTCTTTATAATCATGTTAACATAACACTTTTTTTTTTGTTGTTCTGACACAATTTTGGTGCACTTCCCTTCCTCTTATATATGTCAGCAGATCCTTCAGTAGTTTTAAATTAAATAATTTATATCATGTCAGTCTGCATGAATAGAAATTACTTCAGTCACCCCCCTATCACTTAGCAAAACACAAAGCAACAATGGCCAAGAGACAAGACCACCTAGTGGAATTGGTGAATCTCACATTGTGCCATAGTGTCCATAAGCATGTTTCAGCTTAGGTGATGGGTGGGTGATAGCAAGAGCTCTGCTGCTTAGGCCCACAGATGGTAGCAGTGAGTCAGTGACAGAAGCAGGGGTGGGAGAGGTAAGAGAGAGCTGAGGCGGCCACAAGCAGCTGGCTGCCTCCTGGGGTATAAGGGGACAATTTCTGCTGGCAGAGGGAAGTAGGTGGGGTATGGTTCTGCTAACTTTGCCAGGAGGTAGGCAGAAGTAAAGCAGCATCCTGAGTAAAAAATGACTAGTAACTGATACATGCATAAGCTGCCAATAGTGCTCTGTGGCTCACTACACACCCTGCATCATACCAAAGCACTGGTCAGTGGTACCAGTGCTCATACCCAAATCCAGAGCCGTGACAACCTGGGAGGTGGGCACGCTGTGAACTGGCTGCAGTGGCCACTCTCTGCCAGACCCTGCAGAAGGGTTCTGGCTCAGATACCCATACCAGCTCACATACCCATCCATCCCAGCTCACGTACCCATCCCAGCTCCCCGGGGACTGTCCCTACCTGTGAGTAAGCCAGTCCCCCAGCTCCACACTGCTTCTCAAGCAAAATATCCTGTTAGATGACTTTCTCACAAAAACTTTCCTACAAAAGCACCTCTTCTGACCATGACTAACAATTTATTCCGTGGAAAAAGGCTCTCTCTCAAACAGGTGGCTCTGAGGGTGTGTACTGTAAACCCAATCTTTTGAAAGAAATCCAGAAATCCACAGAAGAGATGTGCAATGAACCTCTCCAAAACTGTTTAGGCTACCTTTGGTTGAGAAATGGGTAGCAATTTAGACCCAGACATACTTCTGGAAGAGCCTACTGAGATTTCCTAATATAGAGGAAAAGTATTCGCATTGTTCAGTAACAAAGTACAGTGAAAATGTTAATATTTTCTTTGGCTTTTACATTGTTATAACTGACAGTCTTGGCAAAAAAGCAACTTCCTTTTTAACAACAACAAAAAAGATACCTGATCTAATTATAACTTTGAGTTTTCAGCTTTTACCATTTATGGGGATTATTGATGAATACCGGTGTTGAGAATCAAATAACTTACTCTGGAACGACGAAATAGTTTTTAGCTGCATATTTAACATGTTAAAAGCTACACATTGAGTAAAAACTGAACATAGGGCAGAAAATAATTACCTAAAGGATAGTGGTCTTTTTAGAAAGTCTATAAGAGGGTATACAATAGATAATAGTTCTAAAGGTAATTCTTCCATAAAATTGGGCATCTCAAGGAACACTTTTTAAGAAGTATGCTTCACTTAATAAAAAGATTTTAATAACATTTATATTAGCAATACTGACTATTGCCAAGATGAACATTAGCCTCATAGACCTCTTTACTGTATTCAAGACTGTGCTGATGAATAGGCTGAGAACAGGACATTTTGCCTTGTCTTGAAAGATGAGGGAGGGCCTGAACCCATTATGCTCTTGTATGTCCTAATTGAAGATGCTTATAGTCTCAGGTCCTACTCTCGACTCCTTGGATTCTCTATGTTCCTCTAACAGTTAAATTCTTCACTTTCTGTAGGAAAGAGTAGAACAGAAGAATTCTCTTCTCTTGTACTACTGGAAAGAGGTCAGGTAGTGAGCCCACCTTTTCCCACCTTACTGAAGGGACTGCACAAGGCTGGCCACAAAGCAACAAGGAGATTGCACCTAATCCAAAGCCTACTGACTTTTTTGGTAACTAGCCCTTGTCTCCACTATCACAATCTGACCAATGCGATCAGTGATACTGCTAGACAGACAACTAATTTTTCTTGGATCCCTCAAACAGGTAGATGTGTATACATATATACATATATATATATATATATACACACACACATATATATATTTCCTGACTATATACAGGTATCTTTCAATTTCAAATTAGAGTGAAGGAGCTGTACAAATGGATTTTCCCTTATTTATGAATATTTACAACCCTTTTTACCTTCTAAATAACTTTATATTCTTTATATTGCCCATGTTAATAGTCTAGGCTAAATTAGAGAAGATTGTGTTATGATATACTGTCTCCAGCATCCCCTCGAGGTTGTGTCTTGATGGTGAAGAGCATTATGTGAGGAATCTGGGGAATTGTAAACATTTGCGACAACATTACATTAAAATCAGCATGAGAATAACTCTTCCGAAGCTTCACCAGCTGGGACTGTCACCTCATCACTGGGTATGTGAATAAGTGCAACCAGGAAACCACTTGTGTCTGTGTATTGTCTAGTATCCCAGAGGGGGTCTTACTACATACTCACAGCCCTCTTTTCAATCGGGTAACAGGAACAAGTCCACTGATGAGAATCCACTGGAGTATTTTAAATAACACATTTAGAGAATCATATTATATTACAGACCATGATTAAAAAAAAAAAAAAAAAAAAAAGATTAATGCAATGTTTGTTTGAAAACTCTCAAAAGGAAGCTCCACCTGTCCACCTCAGAGGGCCCACCAGGTTACTAAAGCCTATTAATCATTAGCAAGGTCATTTCCAGGTCTTCCCTGACCCTAAAATTAAGCCATAGCTGGTGATTATGAAAATCCAATTACCCGACATGTTTTCCCAGTTGTTTATTTAAGCTGGGTAATTTCTTTAAATACACTTTCCCATGTTTATTCAGCACTCCTGAAAAATGCAACGCCCAGATTCCCGGTCCTCAGCTTTTCATTCTCTCTAGTAGTTTTGGAAGTGTCAGTGGTGGCTGCTGCCCTCCAAGAGCCATTGCCCTCCGACCCCAGCATTGCAGACGTGGGAGGCGCTTCCTTCTGTGCTCTCCATCCGCCGTCCCTCTGCCGAGCTCCTGCGCGGTGAGGTGAGAGCTGTGTCAGCCGTGCAGGTGGAAGGAAGCCATTAATTAGTGGGAAGAGTGGCGCTGGCTGCGGCTGCTGGAGAGGGAGTTTGCTTTGGGTCCTCAGATCCCACTTGTGCCAGGGGACACTCTGCAGGGCTGCTCTCCCTGGGTTTTACTGTGGGGACGATGGGAAAAACACCGTGATTCCCCTGTGCATTTTATTTCTCTAGTGCTCACAGACTAGGTCTGGATGTGGGTCCTGATACTCTTCCCTTGCTGGTCCATCTCAACAGCAAGTGCACTGAATTCAGGAGGGTTTTGCACTGGGAGAGCACAATCAGGCACATGGTTTCTGTCACTTACTATCTTAGGAGTACCAGACTTCTCCTGCTTATCTAGTTTTATGTTTCAGTAGAGTAATTCAAGGAAAAAAACACATAAATTTGTAAAAAAAAGGACAACGGAAAAAACAGGTCTCAGCTGTCTTGCTGCTTTTAAAGATAGCTAAGAGAAAATGTGATCATGTAGATGAAGAAATGTGATACGTAAAGCTGCAGTGGGGTGCAAAAAGCACAACTCAGAAAAGGATGTAATGATGTTGTTATTAACCCTGTATTTCAATACAAAATAAATATCCTTCATCAAGAAAAATCAGTGTTCAGAAAAGAAAAAGTAGAAAAGCAGAAATGCAGAGGGTTTAAAAAAAATCTTTGCAAAGGACTGAACATACTGCCATTTTATTTCAGCCCTGGGCAAACAGTAACAGGGGTCTACTAATATATGACTGAGATGTTTCTTCACAAATCCAGATTTATAATAACCATTACAGTCGGTCCTCAGAAGGTTAAGAGGTGACTCTCATTTGAAGTTAAATACAATTTGAAAAATTTTAATGTAACATTCATAGTATTGTTAAATAGTTACTTCTAACAAACATAAGAACGGTTTATGTATTTTTCACAAATGCTTACATATGATTCTTGCTTTGTACATGCTAGCCTGAAATATGTAACATCACTTTGTACTGGTTATATGAATGGGTATCTTGGGAAAGTAGGGCTGAATGAGAGTACGCATTAAAGAGTGTGGCAATCTCTTGGGATTTTTCTGACCATCAGTGTACTATCTCAAACAAGTCTTCTAAGCATAGGGTAAAACTCAATTATTGACCACTCAAACTTAAAAAAATAATATTCATTTTCCTTAGGTCTACATTCTTTTGTTGGAAATGTAGAGCTTGTAAGTTTCAGTTTTCTGTTCTGTTGCAGCACATATTAGAGAATATTCTGATAGCAAACCCCAAAAGTTCTGATAAAATACAATGCCCATTAATATCATTATCCTCTTATTTACTCCTATTTTCAACAAAAGTCAAACAATATAATCAGTATGAGTTTGAGAAAATAATGAATAAAAAATCCATTATGTAACTATGTGAATGTCATCCTAATAAATAATATTTGCACATAGTACTTATTGCATACAATGTATTTGTTATTTTTACACTCCTAGGTGCCCTATGAAGCATTGTTATACCGATGCTACACTTGGCAGATCCATGATGAAAACTCAGTTTCTGAAATGGTCTCTGCTTTGCTTGTTGACAACTTTAGGTTGCAGTTGGTTTTCACTTGAACAAGTCCTTCAGCTTTTAGGAACTCTCTCGGACCTGGGTTTATCAACACTTTTGAACAAACTAAACCTACACCATACCCAAATTGAAGTACTCAAAAATCAAAAGTTGTGATCAACCAACTAACAAGGCCAAAGAAGAATTAGTGTTAGAAAGCAGGACTAAAACTCCAGGTTCCCTAAACGTGTGTTATTTCTCAAGTTACCTTAAGTAATTTTGCAATCATCACAGGTACTCTTCTCTTAAGGAAATGGCTCTTCAACTGATGTCAAGATTCAGTATTATTTATGGCAATCATTTACTTAAAAAACTACAACAGCAGAGGAATACAAATGGATTTTGATAGAAAATCTGTAACTATGAATTTAAAATGACTGATTTACTTTGCATTAAAGAATAATATGCATTATGGCCAGTTTAAATTGATACAGCCTGATACCTTGAAGGACTGATTCCACTCAGCTCATGTTTGGTCAATTTCCAGTGACTTTACTATGCATGAAAATAAAAAATGCATGCAATTCTTTGAAGCAGAGTTCTACCTTCAGCACTTTGGTCTGCAGGTAGTCAAAACTTGGTCTTCTCCCTCTCCTGCCATCCTCTGACATACCAGTGCTACTTAAAACACCAGAAGTTATGCACTGACCTCCTATCATGCCTAGGAACAGTGGACATCTCTTTTCTATAGGCTCCTGCCTTATTTCCAAAGCCTTATTTCTTTCAGAGTTTAACCTTTCTTTTGCTCTGATTTTTCCTTTCCAAAAAGGAGGTCCTGGAGAGATAGGTAGGTGTTAGCCCGATGTTTCCACAAGCATGCTTAGCAATTCAATTGTTAATATTACTGATATTTATAATATTTCTTACTCAGGTCCTTCACAGTCACCTGCACCTGAGATGAATCCTGTAGCCATTTGTGTGGGCAGTTCAATCTCACCAACCAGAGGACCTTATTTACAATGCAAAGGGTATATAATGCTGGATATAGCACCAAAGCATCTATCACCAGAAAGCCATACCTGGAGGATACTTAAGCTCAGGACTATGAGGGAGGCAATAGGATGATGTACACTGATCCTGTGCATCTTCTTGGAAAGATCTGCCATTTTCTGCTCTATCACATGGCTATTCTTGTAGTATTCTAGTGTTGCATTATTATTTTTTACCATTTAGTTGTCACTTGAAAAACCAATGCTAAAAGGAGAAGAGGGATATATGGCTGCTGTGAGGCAAGACCTCCAACCCTCTGCAGCTTCCTAGCTGCAAGAAACCTTCTGGCAGTACCTCCAGCCCTCTCTGTGTCCATAGAAACTGATCAGTAGCCTCAGCTATAAAGTTTAAATAGCTTTTCTGGAAAATGGAGACACTTCATGTTCTCTCCAGAGGGTCTGATCTTGTTCCCACAGCCATAAGCAAGAGCAGGCCAATATCTCTAGCACTAAATTGCAAACAATTCTCAGGATCTACTCACAGCCCAGCGTGTCAAAATGAACTGAGGAAACGGTTTTGACAAGTACTTCTGGACTAAGTTTTAAGCAATCAGTATCTGGTTAGGACAGGAATGGCTCAATATCCTGTAGAGGAAAACAGCTGACATGAGAGTAGTTTCAACTTTCCCTCTTTTAATCATGCTTTCTAATGTACTGCCAATTCACTCCTGTTCTGCCCTCGATAAGGCTACGCTGCTCAGCTACGGGAACTGACTGTTCAAAAATGCAAAGCTTGTACAATCTCCCATCTTTTCCTGTAGATTATTTCTACAATCAAATTGCATTTTGTCACGCAAACTTCGCTCTCCAATAAAATTTGAATGGTAACATAAAGCTCTATTTCTGATTCATATTCATATATACGTGTTTTCAGCATGAGTGAAAACTGAATTAAATGTTCAGAAGTAAAAATAAATGAAGATGCTAATTTGTTATGCTTATTTGAGCTGTTTTTTTTCAGAGAGCTGAAAAAATATGTACTAATTTATGGTTAATTTGCTTTAGACGGTAGAGCTTTTGAATGCAGCCTTTTTTACTGCTACTATTATCTGCTTGCATAGCTGCAGTGCTCTATTTCATAGCGGAGGCCTCATTGCACAAACATACCGAATGACCTGTTCTCTCTCCAATTAATGCACATGCTAATTTAAACCAAGAGGCAACGACTATAAACAAAAGAGATTAAAGGAATAGGGAAATAGAAAAGAGAATGGAGAAGAATAACAATTAACTGTTAGGGCTGCACAGATTAAACAAATGCACAAATTAATGAGCTCAGGTAATGCTTTTATTTAAGGTAAACCAACAAGAACTGTTAAAAAAACCCCCACACATTCTGTCTGCTGTTGAACGTTAGGAAAAAAAAAATCAATTTGCAAAATATGTTTTGTCATACTTGTATGAGTTGCCCCTCTATGATTTCAGTTTGTAAGTACCTCCATGATGTCTTGGAGGAGCAGTAGCCAGGCACCATCATTTCCCATTTAGATCTCCAGGTACAAAGTCTGATTTCTTTTCCCAGCGCATGCAAGGCTCACTTCTTTGCTGAGCACTACAGCATGTCCACGGTGTGCCTGCATGCAGTATTCAGAGAACTGTACCCTACCTAAGAAAATTGATCTAATAAATGAGAATTGAGAGGTGCAATACTACAGCAATAGCTTCTAGGAAGTATTCTTTTAAGACTGCTTAACTGAGATTTTTTATTATTTAGTTGGTCAGCCCAATGGTAAACAAATAAATAATGGACTGATCTTAGATTCTTCAGCTTTTAGATTTTTTTTCTTTTTTTAAATAACAGTAGCCTTATCAATAAGTCCATTTAGCTTCATGAATTCCATACTAATTAATCTCCTAAACACAAACTCTACCTCTGTCCTGCGCCTGCTGCTCATTTAAGGAATATAATCTAAAACTCTTAAATCCAAGCAAGCAAATATGTAATCTATTCACACGTTAATGTCCTCCAATACTCTTTCGAAACTTTAACTAAAACCAGTTGACCTGGAAAAAGACACGGGTAGGAGTATTCTTAATGTAAATGGGCAGTATCTTCAGACAGTATCAGTAGGAGAAAATTATTTTTTGTTGTGACTTGAAGACTAATCAGTACAATGAGTTCTTTCCTGGTGAGTTTGCCATTTGGGAAAGACAGGAAGGAACATCTGGGAAAAAAGGCGTTTACTATACCCTGTCAACCTTAAGATAATAAAAAAGCACATTCCTTGTTTATTTGACTTGGTCTTCATTATCTTTAAACTACTGCAAGTGTCACACAGAAGATTTCTAAGCAGACAAATGAATTGTTAGTGTACTTTGAAGAAATTACTGAACAGCAGCAGTTCCTGAAGAATGTAAAACCTAGAGACCCACACCATTGCTCAACAGAGCTGCGCCATCTATGGACATTTCTAAAGGGAGACGGCAAAACTGCTCCAGTCAGTCACACAGTGGACAAGTATCTAAGGCTGCCTGTACAGACCAAAAATCCTTTTAGCTCATAGACTTTGGAAGGCACAGTCCCATTTCCAGAGTGACTTACACACTTAAATTACACTGTGAGGTTACGGGATTTAGGCTGTTAGAGACAGGAACCATGTATGTGCACTTAGGTCTGCCATTTAGCTGCTTCTGAAGTTCCCAGAGCTGGCACCTAAACTAGGTATATAAACCTTTCTCTCTTCTCAGCTTTTTTTCTTGATTCACTTTAATAGCCTGGCTTTCCAGCCTTGCTTTCTGGGGTAAGGCTTGTTCAAACAAGTATATTAATATGCAAAGTGCTTGGATTCCCTTTGAAAATGAAGTTTAGGAAATCCACTTAGGCTTGCAATTTGAAATAGAGCAATGCTTGAATGCTTTTAAAAGACAGCTGTAAGCACCCGCATACCAAGGTGTACTTTATCTAGTGTATCAGAGATTAGGCAGACCTTTAAAAGAGGTATTGCCAAGCTGCACAGTCCCATTTAGGGCTGAGTGACCGATAATGAACAGACAAGTAAGTGACCTGGAGCTCCTTTCTACAGAGCTCAGCAGATCCCTTGAAGGCCACAGCCCTGGCCACTGCCTGCCTTCATCAGAGAAGTTCCTATAGGGGAGTGCACAGGCTGGGCTCTAGAGAAGGGAAATGCATCTGTATCTGTACCCAGAGATGAAGCCATGGGCCAGAGCAAAAGCTTTCTGGATCTACTTTTCTTCTACACCCCATCAATGAATCAGTACAGATTGGAAATTTCAGAGTGAAATAATTATAATTGCTTTGATTTGTAGTTCTCTTTTAGTAAAGGATCCAATGCAAATGGCATTAAGAAACTTAAATCACTTGATTCAAATTCACTTCTACGAATTTGAACAGAGGAGGGAAATGTGAGGACTGTGATAAAAGCAGTGTTCCTCTAAATGCACATTGCATTATGAAATAAAGAGAAAGGAGGAGAAGTCATATCTGAAAGACAAACCAAACTCCCTCCCAACACAACATCCACCCCATTGATCTCAGTACAAATGATCTCAACACCCAGGGCTCCACACACTTAATGATGTAACACGGGTTAGATTAACATACACTGAAGGGAATGATGTAGAAATATGAACGCAAATTTGGTGTACTATGTAAGAACAAAGGTTGACCAGTATCCTGTTTTCAACAATGGCCAGCAAGAGGAGGTTTAGGTAAAGAATGTAAGAACAAACCAAGCAGGAATTACTCATTACTTAATTAACACTGTTACTGATTTTTAGTATGCCCTTCAGCTTCTGGTAATGTTTAGTTTAGGAACATCCTGAATCAAAGGTTGCTTCCACATCTTTGTGTCTAGTGCCTTCTCTTCTGTGATTTTTCCTTCAGGCAGCTTTTTTAGCCCACTTTATGACCTCTGCACTGACCCAGGACAATGAGCTCTGTAGCTGGGAGCCAGGCAATAATGAACACTAGACATGGGGACTAGAGGGGTACTTAGGCCGTCTACATTTGGGAAAATCCTTGTGATGAAGCAGAAAACATTTATTTTATTCTAATCTCATCAGTAAATTGCAAGTGCATTTTCTGTAGCCTGTGGATTACCTTTGGGATTAATTACAATACCAGCTTTCTGCCTTTCACAATGCATTCTTCTTTTGCAAATCTATTCAGTATTGTGTTCTGTGGGCCAAATTCTCTTCCCTGATACCTCTATAAATCCACTGAAGCAAAACAAGCTAAACAGAGTCTAAAGCGAAACAAGACCATGCAAACTGGATTTATTAGCTGTTGTGTACTTCCTTGCTGTTCTGATCACTTTCCTTCATCTGTTGCAAGGCTACACTGTTACGTCCACTATCGAATCCAGGGAAAGGAACTGAAAGCCTCTGGCCTACGCAACAGTCCTGCGGTGGAATTTGCTACAACTCAGGAAGGATTTGAGACATCTCAAAGAAGGGAGATGTGGCTGCCAGGGGAACGGTGGGAAGCGGAAAGGCAGGCTCAGCTGCCTCCTGCCCAGCACTGGCCCCATCTCTCATTGGCAGCACGGCTTTCCAGGGAGCTGCTATTGGTCATCCCAAAGCATCAGGACTGAGTTCCCTAGAGAAACATTGTACTTAACGACATTTTTCTGTGTGGGAATTATATACAGTACTTCCCCTTCTGATGCCTATCGCATATTTGAGCATTTATTTCAAGTTGCTGTGTTCTGTTTTGCTCCTGTTATCAAATCACAGCATTAACATGAGAGATAATTATAGCTACCATAAATTAATAAAAACAATGCACTCTGTTTGTTAAGCATCAAAAGTATGTTCTTTGATAGAGAACATAAGGGAAGTCCCTGTCCCAGAAAGAAATACCACTGTCGTAGCTTCTTACTGGTTAGAGAACTGAATGAAGAGTTCAAGAGTCCAGGTACACTTATGAACATAGAGCACTGATTTGCAATATCATCTTGGATCAGTCACTTAACCAATTAATGTCAGACTTGCCTTGGTATGAAAATCATAAAAATTGTTCCTGAAACATCTTGGCTGTACTCAACTAAGGTTCAAAAATCAAACCAAACTGGTACATCGCTTGGATGTGATGGTATCAAAGCAGACAAAACAACTCTAGAAAGAACTGGGCTGAAATGTCAGTGTCGTATGAAATCAGCTACTGCCTCTGGGCAGTGTTTCTTGGGCTGAGCCATTCTCACAGCAGAGTCCTGGCATCTTCATCTCTGCCATCATGCTATTGCTTCTCCATTTCCTGAGGCTTGCCTAATAGTTCGCATGCATCTACTACCTTGTCTGATGTTTAGATTGTAAGTTTTTTGTCTAGAGGATCATTTCATTTGTGTGTGTATATGGAGCCTTGCTCACAGGGATCCTGGTCTGTGACTGAGGCTCTCAGATACTATATTAATAAAAATGCTAAAGAGAATTTTCCACAAGAGATGAGAAATAGTCTGACCCACAGATTTACTCTCAGTATTCTCTGAGGAAATGTGTATTTGCAAACAAGAGATATTTCTGCTAGCTAGTAGTGTTAAACTTTCTGTACCTACTTGCTCTTACTGCCTAAGAGATCTCTGCTGAATTTCCAGAACCAGATTTCTCCAAAAAGAAGCAGTATAATTAGTCAACTGTCATAATTTGTGAGTGTTCTCCTGACAAAGCACAGAAATAAAATTAATTATGATTGCATTCAAAGAAGAGTTTCATGGCCTGGAAAATAATCTGATGGCTACAATATGAACTGGATGTAAGTACTGTCCGGTACTTGGCTCCTTGCAGTTCAAAGATATATTTGGACATTTGATATTGCAGTTTTGGAAGCACTTTGATGTTTTTCTTTTCTTTAACTGTGTTCTGTGTCTATTCCTAACATTTTAGATTAAGGGGAACTGAGCTACATGCAGCTTTAGGCTGCCCTGCAGAGCAGCTGCCCAGAAGGTACGGTATCATCAGTGAAAAATGCATTCCAAAACATGAGGAAAGCTGAATATTTTTGTTTTTATTTGAAGCATTAGCCTTTTTCAGACATTAATTGGGGCATTCAAGGAGACTTATCTATAAAGCCCCCAAATCTGAAAAAATCAAACTTCCTTGTAAATCTCAAACCCCTGTATATCTGCTAGGGATGCTTCCTTCTACATTGGTTATGTTGCTGAAACCAGTACCTGTGGGTTCTAGTCAAGGGCTCATGAGATGCAGTATACCTCCTCCTGCTTACAGCCCCACGTCATAACAAAACTGGTGCTCTTCTCCCACTCTTTGTCCCTTAGCACAGCATTTCCAACCTGCCCACGTGAAAAGGCAATATACTTCATTGTCAATGACACAGATGAACACATCCTGCTGTGGGCTGAGCCAAGATACTCAGAGCATTAAAGCTACACTAATGTACATCTCTTCACTTTCCCAGATCTCCTGCCCACTCTGCCTGCACATTAAGACAGCTTATGAAGCAGTCACAGAAAACCTGCCTGGGATGGTCGATCACAGAAACAAAGCAGAGACAAAGAGGAGCTGAGGAAATCAGTCACTGGAAAGCTGCAGAGTTTAACCTTCTGACCAAACTGCTTAAAAAACAAAACCCAGTGCCTGAGAAGGCAAGGGGATTACTCGCACAACTCAAATTACTCATGTGCCCAGGATAACAACAGCTTGTCTGATCCTAGGCCTCGAGAAGCATTTCAATATTAATATGGATATTTCCCCTCAGTTTCTTGTGCCGTGCACTACTTCTCAAAAGATCAGCTGGACGAATCACTGCAAAACCACTAAAACTGTCTACCAGATGGCGGCCACTGATTAATTTGTCTTAACTTAAGCCAAAAAGGAAGAAAATGTGATGGGTGGAGCAGTAAAGACAAGCACAATCAACATCCGATCAAATAGGGTTTCCTGTCACCTTGGGAACGACAGTGATTGGCACTGCAGTTTCCTGTGTACCAGCTAAAACCAGTAGCAACTGGTGTAACAAGAATAAACGCCAGATAAGAGACCTGGGAATACAAAAAAGCACTGAAAAATTCCTGACTAAACCCCACAAGATGCTAAAGGCAAAACCAAGGGTAGGCATGAACAGAGCACTCCCCGGCATCTGAGAGAAGAGGAATACGAAGTTGCACCAGCAGAATTTCTCCAAACAAGGGTGGGCTAATTTGCCTGAATTATCCACTCCCAGAAATGTATGTCACGTGCTTTGAAGAGCTTTTATTCTTTGCAAGAGGAAAATAAAAGGGATTTGGGCCAATTTAAAGCAGAGATGGAACTAGGAGCGGAAAAGTACTGTCTACCCATGCTACTCTGAAGTAACTTGCAAAAGGTACTAGAGACACAGGGAAATGCACTGTGGGTGTCAGTTTGGGTGATGGTACACAGTTATTTGCATCTATCTGCTTAGATTGTAACTCCCACAGAATTTAGCTTCAAAGGGCTCTAACCACAACTGAAACACCTTCTCAACCAGCTGGGAGTCAAATAGTTAAAATATGTTTTTTAAAGGGTCTTCGTTAGGCTGGTGCCTGAGTTCACTTCCTCTCCAGAGAAAGGCAACAATTCACACTCCTACCTCTTCCTACACTGCAGATAAGCAGAAACGTCTGTCACGGGTTAGAGAGAACAGTTGCTTGTGCAACCCAGAGGTCCAGGGCTTGCAAAAAGTTTTCAAAGTGACTGTGTACTAACAGAAAAGTTACACAAATTCAAGTTGGAGGTAAAGCATTATTCTCTCCCTTGTCATAAACCCATGTGCTAAAACAGACCTCTCAGGCACTGAGCAGGAAACCCCCACTTCATATTCCCCATTACTTAGACCAGTTTCTCCCACCTCAGTAGCACCTGTTTTCAGCCCTTGCTCTTACCCTGTCACCCAGAGTTGAAGTGCCAGCAGCCACAGTGTGACCTTCCAGGTAGTTCAGATGGCCTGAGGAGCAGGGAAGCTACAGTGCCGGGCTGTGGGGAGACCCTATGCTGAAAAGAGTATTACTAAAAAGCACAGCCCATAAGCAGCTGCCCATGATCAGGACTGCTCCCCTCATGTCAGCTGCTACACCAGCTGTGCCCTTCTTCACGTGCAAGCTACACCTAAAAAAAGAAATTAAACAGCCCCAGGAAACAATCCCAGGCACTGAAACTCGGTAATCGATACTGCTACGTTTCAAGCCTCGCAGCCCTGGCTTGTTTTGAGCCTTTGTCAACAAGAGCGCTCCAAAGCAATTCACTGGCACAGTTTGGGAACCAGCACATGCACAAACCATTCCCGGGAGACAGTCTGCATCCAGCCCCCGCTCTTCTGGAGGTAAAGGGAGGTTGGCAGTACAGACACAAGCTAAGCTCTGCTAGCTGGCCTCCGTGCAATCAGTGTTTCTGAGTGTATTGAATTTATTAGTGCATCTTACAGACCAGGGCAGAATACAGCTGAGAGGTCTGCCAAATGCGAGAAATGCTTTTTTTGGTCCTTCAGAAAGTGTTATTGCTTTTTTTTAAAAAAAAAAAAAAATCTATTCTCTCACTCTTCTTAAATGATGTGTACAAACAGTAGCATGTAGGACTTTTATTGTACTTCAGGTTAAGGTTCTCATCTTTGCTACTTCTCTTCAGACAGACACGCCAGGCAGCCAGTCTCAATCCCGTGGTTGGGAGCATGGCTGGAGGAGATTTATGTGGCACATCCAAAGTGCTTTAATGAGTTGGTGGCAGAGACGGACTGGAGCACAAAAATTCCTGCCTTCCACCTCAAATTCAGTTTACGGGTCCCTGGTGCTTTGCAAATTCCTTCTGATAGGATATCACCATAAAATTGTTCTCCAGCTAGTACTTTCGTGCTGGCACATAGCTGCACTTTGAACAATTACACTGACATTTCCCTGAAAACAATCCCTAGGATTTAAATTAAAAATGCAGAAAGCATATTCAGCTCCACACAATAGGGTAAATTTATCCTCCAAATCTATGCAAACCTAGTATATTTTAGCCAGGCAATTCAAGGCCTCTTCCTGTAAATATATTAAGTTCCCATGCTTGTGTCATAAACTACAAAACCTGGCATGTTTACAGTATTCCAACTGCAAGGTGCTACCTTCTGAGCATTACTTGAAATGATTACTCACAATGGATGGTTTTGTTTAAAGATAACAGATCAGCAACACCATAATGATATTTGCAGCAACTGTGCTCTGTGATGTAAAAATCAGAACACAATCAGAGAGAATTGGTGGGAATTTTTCTCATCTACTAGAGCAGAGATGTGGTTGAAGAGTGATATCCTGAGATGTAGCTGCTGTTATATTAACAATTAAAGAGCACATCAGGCTTTTATCCTGGTTCCAACATTTCTTACAAGGTTTTATTTGGTATAGATTATTGTTAATATAACGATCCATTTGAACAGATGGAAAATAGGTATTACAGTTAGGATTTGTCATCTACAGCATTTGTCATCCAGACGGCAATTGACAGGGTACAGAAATCATATAGGTGGCCAGAACAACAGTTTAATTTGTGTGTCTATGCAGCACAAGTAATAAAAGAGAATAATTATCAGTATTAACATAGGAATTTTCTTTCACCTCCAAGCTTGAAGTCCAAACTGTCCACAATTTTTTCCGTAAAGGTGTCAAATACAAAATGTTTATGAGGAAGAATGCAAAAGGCATACAGAGAACAATTATCGCTCTCATTATTTGTGTGATTATATGTGAGTACCTTGTGCTAATATGCTTCTGATTCAAACTTTATCTTTTGGTAGTGAGTTCCACAGACTGCTATGGGTTATCTGAATATACCTTCAAAAATTATTTAAAAATGTATTGCCTTTCTTTTCCATCAGAATAAATATTTTTCTCATGTTATAAGGAGGTGGACAGAGGCAAGCATTTAGCAGCTTTAAAATGCACTTTATTTTAACTTTTATTTCATTATACTTACAGTGAGCTATACTCACTCTATGTCCACTGAATACTGTTAAAACTGGAGAAAAGAATTCTACTGTCAATTTACAGGCATCTTCAGGATGGAAAGAGAAACCTCACTGGTCACAGTCTGTTGTTACCTGTGGCATAGGGTTTTTATAGTATTGTTCTGCTTTGTGGGGAAACATCATGCATGGTTCTCACAATCAGTTTAAGCCAAGGTTCAGTGCTAACTCTTATGTTTGTAGGGAGTTACACTTTGCATTGATGTAGGTGATTTTTCCCCTACTATTCTCTATTCTGATGCTCACTGATTTTCTCTAGAGGTTGCAGACTTGGCTGCACAGTGTATGTTGAATGAAGACAGTAAGTAGCCTTCTCCTCTCCAGTTTTGCTAATGCTGGCATTGCCTGCCTTCCCTTTCACAGAGCATCTTCTGTTGCCCTGTGTCCCAGCCATGCTTCCATACCATTGCAGAATTCTTTTATTTCACATTTAAAAAAATATTTTATTATTTCACTTAACTACCAGGTTTTTGCTCTAGTCACCTCAAACTTTTTTTTTTTTCTGTTATATTCTCCACTCTTGTATTTATTTTCAGAGGAAAAAAATTAGCACAAAGCACACGTAAAATGTTACTTGGTCTGAATGACAGTCCTGCTTGCCCGTTGCAACCTGATATGTGAACATGAGGAGCTCTCCCTTTTAGACAGAATAATTTTCCAATGAATATGTAACGAACTGAGAAAACACAGTGCTGTGATTTTCCCCACTGATTATTTAGAGGTAATAGCCACTGTTTGAGGTCTTTGTGGCTGGGATGGAATACAAATACTTGAGAAGACTTTCCAAAGCATTGTTTGTGTTTTTTAACACACACAGTAGAAGAGCTATTTTCCATATTTTATTTTCTTCCATGTACTTTTGTATGCTAGATAGTATCTAATTTGAACAAAACAGTATATTGTGCACTAGTTACTTGGAATATAGTTGTCCTAGTCGCAAATAATACCAGAACTAAAACGAAGCAGCAGTGACTGCAGAAAAAGTAAACCCAGTTGTAAACCAGGTGAATACTGGTGTGGTAACTTATTTATATTTATATCCCCACCATGCTTGTGTTTTAACAACTCACTGCTTGTTCTAAGAATTTTCAGTGCTTGACATGTCTGAATGAAATTTTAAATATCACATCCCACTTCACCAGATTCTGGTTTTGGCTGAGACCATTCACATCAAGATGAATTTTGGGCAAACCAGCATAATAAAAGGAAGCCTTACTCTGCTGAAGGAAAAAGTATATATTATTCATATAAACATATAAAAGCCTAAGTAGAAAAATAAGCACTGATGCAATATTCATGGATATGCTCACAGAAGAGAAAAGGATCATTTACATCCTAAATTCAGGCGTCGGTGCTATGATATTGTGACGGTTCATCACTGAAGACACCCACGGGAGAATAACATTAGCTTTCCCACTCCTTCGGTCAGTAACAGCAGTGTGTGGGCTGCTGATGGAGAAGTTCTAAGCTGCAAAAGAGCAGCAGTTGTGCAAACACCAGAAGAGAGCAACTTTTAAGCATTCTGTCCTGAATGATCCAGAGGATGCCAGGAGGCTCTGAAGACATCCCTTCACTTGCTTCCCACAGAATCTATCATTAATTGTAATAAAAAGGGGTCGGTGTCTCTATGTTCTAACAGCCCTCTCATCTCCTCACCTGCCAGTCCAGCCTCCACTCTTGACCACTCCATCCCTTCCCCAACAGCACACTGCACATGGGCACACATCCCTTCTTCATCAGCCTCCAGGGAAATAACTCACCTCCTGTGGCTGCTGGGCCAGCTACCTTCCAGTCTACCTGACCATATTTGCTCCTCCAAGAGCCACAGCCAAAGAGGAGAAGGTGCAGGCCACCTCTAGGTGTCAGCCTCCCCGCACCCAAACACACTCACGACTGCACTCACCAAGGCACTGAGCAGTGGGGTATGTACTGTCACATAAAAATCACCTCCAGCATTCTACATGTTCGATAGTGTAAATGTTGCATAATCTGCTGGGGAAGCTGTGTCTTCTAGAAATAGCTGACTAAGAGCCTTTCCAGATACGCAGACAAAGACGTATGTGGACTTGGTTCTGGTATTCAGAAGCAAAATACATTTTAAGAAGCTGAACAAACTCCCAGAAACGTTTTAATTTATGGACAGTTGTTGATCAACAATTTGTCAGCCTCTGCACCAGCCAATGCTATTCCTATTAAAAATAAAAAGGCTCAGAGGGACAGATGCTGATGTGGTGCTTTGTGAAAATTCAGTTCCACCATATGTTTGCATTTAGATGTCCTCCCCAAAGCAGCACCTAGTATGCAGAGCAGGGAGAGCTTGAGAGGCAGGCATCACCCGGCTTTTCTGCCCCATCTTTTGGAGGTACTGTTACAAACTTTCTAGCTGGCTAGGCACAGCAGCTGGCTCACTCCCTGGTTTGGCCCACGGTCCACTGATTTATTTTTGAAGACATACAATTTGGTCTGTATCATACCAGGCATTTCATGGCTATGGATCACACTTAAGGAATCAAAACAGGGAGTTTGGATAGTTAGAAAATATTGCTCAGGAACAACTGTCAAGCCATCTGGCCAAAGGAGTCTCAATGCTAAGTTTGACAAGGAGTCTCCATATCCTCACTAGCCTGCCAAGAGCTTCTTCCTCTGGCAGAAACCAAAATCAGGGTAGCAAATATTATTCAATGGGTGCCCCCAAGCTGTTGCTATGAGCTGGAAAGGGCCACCAGGCTTGATCCTACTCCATACTGACAGAAAAAGGGCTATAAACAGACTGTTTTGTGCACAGCATGCTGTTTGCCATGTGCAGACCCATGCTGCAAGGTCCACCGCTCCCATGTGTAATGAGGATGGCCCAAGGTTGCCTAGTGCAAAGTTGTTGTGGGGCAGAAAGGTGGAGAAGGATTTTAGACTGTCCACATACTGGTCATTAGAGGATGTCTGAGGCAAAATGTATTGCTGCATTATAATTTTTTTGTCTATGATGCTTCTGTGTGTCAAAATGTGTGCAAATTTGTTCATAGCACAGGATATAGTAAATAAATAAGAAATATATATAATAATAGCTGCTTATTTCAGAGGAAGAGAAGATAAAATATTCCTTAAAGTTTTCTCCTTCACATCCCCAGATCTTTGCATCAGTGAGCTTGAAATAAACTTAAACCACCATTTCTTAGAAGCAGACTTGGTCTGATAAAGTGTAACCATGTTAAACATGACAAAAAGAACTGCAGAATGGGATGTTATCACAACTGCTTTGACTTTTTCACAATGGCCTATTAGTGTTCTTTTACAGTAGAAACCAAAGTGCTCAGTTCCTTCACCTTATTTTTCCCTAGTAATAAGCTGAAATGCCTGGTTTATTTGATCAAACGTCATGTTTAGTTTCCTCTTTATATCTCAGTTCTCCATTTTAACACATCTGATCAGAACTTCATCTTTCCAAATGACAAAATTTGGTTTAGGAGTATTAAAGGCTGAGTTCCTATCTGCAGTGGTGGAAATTAAGATCCTAGATCCATAGTTTTTATTTTCTTTGTTTGAGCAATGGAAAAATTTCTTCCCTGGTCCTTAAGTACGAACTCCCTCTATAAATTCCTTCACCTCAATTCCTCTCAACTATTACATATGCTATGTTAGGTACCAGGTATTACAAACTAGCTATGGGATCCCCATGCTCTTGTGCTTTATTTTTAGGATCTTGTGGAATGAGAGCAACTATCAAAATGTATTTCCTTGTTCCTCCCATTCCTTATTTTTTTAGTGATATTGCTACGTATTTTATGACAGCTCTGCCTTTCAGTATCTTTTCCTCATGGAAGAATCAGTCCCTCTCCCTCAGCTCTGTTTGGGGCTCATAAAGCCATTGATAAAATCTCTGCCATTGAAATCCTGTGGTTCAAGCTGAATCACGGTTACTGCTCAACTCTGAGAGTCCTCACAGACAAGGCTCCGCTTGGTCTCCTTTTCATTCTGATTTCCCCATCATATCTGTGTGGCATCTGTTTTTTCATTTATCATCTGTGCTGGGGTAGAAGAGTTCAGTTGCAAGGCTGCACACTGTGTTAGTTATCGGAGCAGCCTGCAGCCATCAAGCAAGAAATTATATGGGTTTCTAACAGAGGAGAGACAGATGTCAGTGTCCATTCTCCTGTGGGAAGAATAATTAGTTTTATAAAAGAGCACTGGCCCAGTTTTTGAAAGGTAGAATGAGTGGCAAGGTTTGGTGCCCAAGTATTCCTAAGAAGCTGCACACCAGGGTCGGTTTCATTACTAATAACTTCTTTCTCCTTTTTGTAAAGCCTGTAGACATTGGACTGTAACTCGACCATTGTGGAAAGCTGGAATTAAGAAGAAAAATCATCTAAAGGTGATAAGGGAAACACTGTATAAGACTGGTAAATCCACTCAGTTGGAGTATATATTTCTCCTTTCTAAGTATCCTATGTGCTAGGGATTCCCTAACAATGGGAATGTCCTATGCTGACAAAACATTACCAGCCCTTGTGCCTTCTGCCAGGATTTCCAGCATCAAAACAAGCACAAATCAATGGAAAATGAAAAATTATTTTTGGGGGGTAGTTGTTGGAAAGAAGAAGAAACAAATTAGGAAAAATAATTGCAGTACTGCAGTTAATCTCAGCCTAAACTTCTGGACCTTTGCTCATATGAAAAGGAAGGAAAGAAGGGAATACCCATGAGATAGACATTAACATATCAAAATCCTACTACTCAGATGTCTGTATGGTGAAGTCTGCCATTCATTGACAGAAGAAACATATGTGAAATCATGCAACATGAGTATAGCAAAGCAGAATAAATTCTGAACATGTTTGGCACCACCTTACCTTTCCTGGAGCCCCACAGGTTTCATTCTGAAAGGAGACGGACTGGCACACAGGGGAGGTTTGAGCTCAGGAACGCATTGGCCTTGAGGGTCCACTACAACATTGACAACCTTTGGAGCCTGTTCAGGCTGGACCATGCTGTTGGTGGTCTTATACTCGGACTGGGATGTCTGCAGGGGAAGGGGAGAGAGGTGGATCTCCTGCTTCTTTTCCTTCTCTTGTCTCAGTGACAACTGGATCTTCTCCTTTAATCTGTACAGAACCTACAGAAAAAAAAGAGGTCAGCCCAATCTCAGTTCCCTGGTAAAAAAGGCAAGGAAAGTATTGCAAATGCTGGTTAAGATTTCTATATGTGGCTTTCATTCCTAGAAGGTAAGCCACAAGTTGTGCTACACAGTGTTTCCCACAACAGGATAAATATTTCCATTACATAAACCACAGTATGTACGTGTGGGTGGTAGGGATTTTAACAGTTCACATTGTGAGCCAGTAATTATTTGTAATACCAGCAGTTGTATTAAAGGGGCAAATAACATAGAATGTAAAATAGTTACAAAAGACTTAGTGAAGAAGGACATACTGATAAATAGAGTAATTGTAGAAAAATTTGTAAGAATTTTAACATAAGAGAAACAATGGCACAAAATAAAATAGATGTTCATGATACATCCAGGTACATGTCTCTAATTATAGCAGCCTGAATTTGTTTTAGAGAAGAATTTCTTAAAAGTTTGTAATCATTTTGCATGGAGCAGATGGTTGAACAGAGTAACTTTGCTAGGCCACTTTTGTAATGGTAGGCTGCTACTACTCTGAAATACCCCTCAGAAAAAGGATATTCCTCAGTATCCTCAGAGAAACATAACCTGTTCTGGAATCTATTTGCAGCCTATGAAGCCATTTAAGCATCAGTTCAGAAACGTGTGGTTTACAATTACCAAGATACTGACATTTGAACATACTGTAATACCAGGATTCTCTGACTACCTATTACTTGTGAACTTGAATGCCAGATATCTGCAGCAAAAGCTTTTCAGAAGTTGTACTGATCCTCTTCCACTGAACTCCATGCTGATGCTCTACACTGGGTGGTGAGGGCTGGTGGGTAGTGTGAGCTCAGTAATATCACTCCAGAGGAACCTGTTGTATGCCTATTTAACACATCTTATGTCTCCTGAGGGAAATGCAAAAAATAATTTCTAAACTGTAGTTGTGCCATTTTCAAAAAGTTCTTTACAACCTGTAAAACTGATGAGAATTACTATTGTAAGTATTGTGTGTGGAGGTGGGTGAAAGGCACTTACACAGCTTTTTTAAGATGTCTGCAGATACCTTTTACCTTCTACTCTACTTATGTGCTGTCATAAAGCATTTGAATTGAATCCTGGTCTACAAAGCCATAAAGACAAAGGCTAGACCAAAGCATTTTTCTGATGCAAGTCAGAGGCCCTTTGACAGCTGTTGCCCTTCTAGCACCGCATAAAGATCTATCATTCCATAGCTTTCCAGTGAAGACTGGATACATCTGATGGATTTGTTTTTTTCAGGGATTAGCATTAGAGATTTAGCTGGGAGCTGACCTAATGTCATTAGCAATACACCCATTAAACAAGACTTAGCTACGTAAACCATCTGTTCATTCATAAGAGTTTAGAATTAAATTGCATGGATAAGCTGCTCTTTGCCATTATTTTGCAGAAAAAACTGCCCTGTTGTGAAGCAAGGACACAGGTATCATTAAGATAAAACAGAGGCTTGAAATACTTTAACCCTCTTTTCCCCCATTGATTGCTTTGGTCTCGTTTGTTTCTGACAACCCACAGGTATGCAGCTCAGACATTCACAGTCGTGGCAATGTTAACCATACCTTCCTCTTACTGATACATTTTGACATAGTTTAGACCCTTGGATTTTGATGAAATTACTTTTTTAAGTTCCAAAAATGTGGACTAGTATTATTTCCCATTCTTTTTAATACTCTATTATTAACCTAGTAAAGAAGATAGCCTGCCATTCGCAGAAGTTGAAGGAAAGCTAAAGAACCACATTTGATCTAAGAGCCAATGCACTTTCCTCAGAAAGTGTGGTCAGGGCCATCACAAATTCCAAGTGAAAGTCAAACAAACAGAAATGGCCAAAAAGACAGTGGCCAATCCAATCACCAACTTCTGCAAAGGGAACAACTTAGTTGTACCCATATTTCAAACCAGTTTAAATGCATCATGGATGGAAATAGATATGAAGCCTTTAAATTAGGAAAACTGATGTTTTATTGATACCTCAGAAGATTAATTGTGGGGATAATCAAGAGGCACAGAGCAACAGAGCAACATAAAGTACTACTTTCCAGGACACACAAGGTGGGTCATCTGTGATTTTTTTTATCTATTAAGTCTAAGGTTCAAATCCACAGTCCAAAAGGAAAATAACTCCTCTTTCTGCTTCTTCTTTGACTCAGTTTATATGGAAGAATGACAGGGTGCTGACAGCATGGCATTCACTCCTTATATCTCTGCTCAGATTTGTTTAAAGGAAAGCTGACATGTTATGCACTAACTTGGACACTACCTCCTACCCCATTCAAAATATAAGTGGAAACTGCTTTTATTCATCTTCAGAGATCGACAGGAAATCCCAATGAGATAACTATGTCACCAGAAGGAAGACCTTGGCAATGGTTATGTTGAGCAGTGATATGCAAACTCATCTTTTGAAAGATATTTAGGGCACCCAGGACTGTACAGGAAAATGTCACAGAAACCATGGAAATTAACACAGTTCGCTCTAATTAAAAGTGTTGTCTCTAATCAACATCTATGTGAGGCTGTGTGCCTATGTCTGCATGAGCAGAGTTATTGTGCATGTGTATACATGGGAAGAAAACTGATCAATAAAATTCCCCTTAAACCCTGGGGAAGGGATGAAAGAACAAAAATGTGACAGATGTTAGTTGTGGTGTTTGGTGCATTACTGGGAGGCATTTGGATATCATGACTTGAATGCACTATAAAAAGTTCCACAGCAGCAGAATAAAAGACAATCTAGGACTAGTTTCTAAACAAACTTCCTAATTTCAAGTTGGCATAAACACTTTTGCAGTATGATTAAAAAAATGTACCTTTAATTTTACTTTAAATCTTTGAACTGTTAAAAGTTAACAGTGGGCTGATACTAGATAGTTGTATATATTCTATAATCAAATTGCTTTCAGAAGTACTGCAACCATATTATGAATCTTGTAAAACCTGTAAATTTAAGAACAAGCAATAGGCCATGTGAAAATTTGATGCTGAAATGCATTTTTTTGTTATTCAATATTCTTCTTCTTAAAGAAATTCCAAAATACAATTATGAACCTGAAAAAATATTTATCACTTACGTAATTATTTCCCCAAAAGATCAAATAACTGATAATAATTCATAAAACGGTGGAGACAGTATTAAAAATTCAGATCCTCACAATTTTTTGATAAGGCAAAGTTCAGAATGGTTTGGGTTGGAAGATACCATTGAAGATCACCTAGTCCAACCTCCCTGCTATGGGCAGGGACAGCTTTCATAGGTCAGGTTGCTCAAAGTTCTTGTCTTTCATTATTTAAAATGGGAAAAAAAATCCTACTTTTTGATTTTATTTTTTTAGTGGGGAAAAAAACCCATTTAGGAAACACTCTTAACACACTAGCTACAAATATTTCATAATCTGAAAGTGATACTTCCAGACTACGCAACAGATAATAACACATACATATATATTTTAAAAAAGGATATGCAAACATACTGGTTTATTAAAACAGGCAAAATTATTAAAAATACAATAGCAAATAAGCTAACCCATTGTTAAATACAGCTATTTAATAACTTTGGTGATTGTTCAGTTATTCCTCTATGTAAAATAAAAAATAGAGAGACCTGTTTTACACATAGGAGCAGTAAAAATATTTAGCACTTTGCTTGGCATACATTATAAATGAGGTACAACATTCTCAGTGGAAGGGAGTCTGTGGTCAGGCCCATTGATGAGGACAGCAATGAGCTGTCTGTTGGCTTCCACATATGAACCAGCAATGTGCGCTTGCAGCCCAGAAGGCCAATAACCGTATCCTGGGCTGCATCAAGAGCAGCGTGTCCAGCAGGTCGAGGGAGGTGATTCTCCCCCTGTACTCTGCTCTCATAAGGCCCCACTTGGAGTACTGTGTCCAGTTCTGGAGCCCCCATCACGAGAGAGACACAGACCAGTTAGAACAAGTCCAGAGGAGGCCACGAGGATGATCCGAGGGCTGGAGCACCTCTCCTATGAGGACAGGCTGAAAGAGTTGGGGCTGTTCAGCCTGGAGAAGAGAAGGCTCTGGGGAGATCTTATAGCGGCCTCCCAGTGCCTGAAGGGGCTACAGGAAGGCTGGGGAGGGACTTTTTACAAAGGCAGGTAGTAACAGAACAAGGGGAAATGGGTTTAAACTGAAAGAGGGCAGGTTCAGATTAGACATTAGGAAGAAATTCTTCACTGTGAGGGTGGTCAGACTCTGGAACAGGTTGCCCAGAGAAGTTGTGGATGCCCCCTCCCTGGAAGTGTTCAAGGCCAGGCTGGATGAGGCTTTGTGCAACCTGCTCTAGTGGAAGGTGTCCCTGCTGATGGCAGGGGGGTTGGAACTAGATGATCTTTGAGGTCCCTTCCAACACAAACCGTTCTATGATTCATTCTATGACGAATCCTTCCCAAGATGCAAGTGGTTCCCATACTGTGACAACAAGGACTAGTTGACTAAATACATAAAAAGACCTCAGAGGTAAAATTTACAAGTCCAAATTTAGTTCACGTGCTGCTGTATGTCACCGTTTAGCAATACTGCACTGCAGATTTTTCTGTATAGAGGCCAGCTATTTGCTAAATTCTAGCCAAGCATTAAGAAGCCTAAAACCTGTTAATGCACAGTGCACTCAGCACAGGAAAGCATCATGATCTGTAAAACCCAGTTAAAAGACAAGGCTGCACATTTTACAATTTCTGTAGAAATGACACAGAACAAAGCACCAACACTGACAATTCAGCTGCCTTACACTGACACTGTTGATCATCATAATCACCATTTGAAGCACTTCCTACTCCATATTTTAAAGGACAGTTCCAAGTCATCTACAGATGAAAGCTAAGCTTTCTAGTTTTGGATCCTCTAAACTACAAATAATCACTTAGGGACAAACAGGTGCCTACTCTTTAACTTGAAAAAAAGGTTTGATGGTCTCATATGGTGGCTACAGCCAAAGCCACTTGGGATCAGCTTAATGCCTTATGCTAAAGCTGAATGGTCTGCTAGACTGCAATGCCTGCATTTGAAATACTGAATTCTTACTTTTCACAGATCTGTCACTCTGACACATGTAAAGTGGGGTGAAAAACAATGTGCACTGTTTGTTAGCCTTACAGACTGCACATACTCCATGCACCAGCAGGTCCTGGCACAATCTGAGACAGCGTCCTTTTACATGGTCTCAAGACTAGCACACGTAAAGGTGCAGGTTGGATCTGGGAAGGGACAGAAAGGGGAATGCCTGCAGAAAAGACCACAGCATCAGAGTAAATGCATCTGGAAGGGAGTTCCAGGAGTCTACTAGTGTTTTCCTCTGCCCAAACTCCAGATCAGCTATACCCAAACTATTCCTGACAGATGCTTGCCTAAAACGTTAATGGGTGAAAACTCCCGAGCTTCCCCAAGCAATGCACTCCAGGGTCTAGTGACCCATGCAATAACAAAGCTCTTTCTAATGAGTCAGCCAAAGCACCCTTTAAAAAAATTTGGTTTCTTTCCCATCCCCAGGGAAAAAAAGTATTATAATCTTCCTTACCACAGCTTTGAAATCTTTCCATGTTTGAGAACTACCATGTTTCTCCTTGTTCTTCTTTTCTCTGTCATAAAGAAACCAGATTACTTCATGTCCTCTTTATCTCTGGCCACTCTTGTATCTCCTCCTTCCTATAACTGGCTGAGATTTTTCACAAGTGTGGTACCCAAAAGTGACTATATAGCATGAGTATGACACAATACTATAACCAAATTATTACCAGAGCCAAGTCAAATGCAGTTCTTAGAGACTGCATCCTCATTTATACATCCCAGGGCAAGAACTGTAACTTTTGCAATAACATGGTATTACTCATTACTTCAGTGTGTGCTCTGCTGTAGTGCTGGAATCTTTCCTACAGAACTTTTGCTTTGCTATGTATTTCCTACATTGCATTGATGAACATGATTAGGGTTCTTGTCCCTGCTTAGCAGCATTCTTGTTACTTTCCACCTTTTCTCCAGCATCTTAAAACTATTGTAAGTTCTGCCTCCACAATGGTTTACAATACCTAATACTATCTATGCATTCCAAACAATTAATGAAAATATTGTGCAGTACCAGGACAAGAACAGGCAGCATTTTCCGTACCCTTCCAGTTAAACAGTCAGTAATGACCAAAATATTTGCTTCTCCAAAATAAAAAGTTTGAGTACAAGTTAGTACTTCTAGAGTTATGCTGCCATTTTCAAGTGATACAGCATGGAGAAATGGAGATGACTGGGATGTAGAAGTTACATAAAGCAACCATTTTTGTTAAAAAATAAGTGCTTTTCAAATCTTAGGGAGACTTTAAATGCTTAAATAAGATTTTGTTATAAATTTGTTTGTTTATGAAAATCTTCAGTTTAAACATTCTTTCCATCTCAAGGTTGCAAGTGGGCAATTGGTCTAGGTTAAAGAAAATTAAATGTGTTTGAAAGCAAATTATCTTCTCCAAGATACTGTGTGTTCAAAACTGCTGAGAATTGTCATAGAATTCACTAACCCTTATATTTAAGCACCACAGAAGAAATATACAAGTCAGGGAAGGAAAACATGAGATACAACATTGGAAAAAAAGCAAAAATTACTCTATGAAAGTCAGCGATGGGGTAGTGTTGTTCATCTTCTCTGTGACCCTTGCACACCTCGTATTCAGTGCATTAGAATGAATGCAATTAGAATGTATGCCTAATGCCTGGAAACCTGACCACAGAACTCACACAATGTGAATGGTAAAGTTAAAAAATATGATTACTCCTTCATGTACTTACTAGTCATTTCAGTTTAAAATTTGTATATTCAGTACATGAATACCAACACAGACTCTGATAACTGTGCATTGACAGTATTGTATCAATGTGGTGTTGTTTTTACCATCCAATAAAACTGAAATACAGGCAGCTAATACAACTTCAGGGACCCTGGGACCTTAATAAGAAGGTTGAGAAGTCGTCATTCATGTCACTACACAGTTACTCTGCAGATTTAAGAGCCCATTATTTATTTCCTCAGCTTCCTTCTAGTTACATTCTTCAACTGGACTCAAAATATATCAAGAAATGTGGTTCTTCAAACTTCAACTTCACAGCATTGTGAGAATGACCAACTCTTATCTTGTAGCTGAGGTTTTAAAAGCTTTGAGAAAACACCTCTCATGTAAAGAATGTGTGACTCTATGCTTCAGATTGAGAAAAGCATGAAGTATAGTAAAAAAAAAAAAAAAAGGTAAAAAGGAAACTTACCATTAAACAAGTTACTAGAATGACAAAGATGCTGAGGAATATGACAACCGCATAAAATCCCTCTTTGCTCCAGATCTTGTCTGCTTCACGCTGGCCTTGCAAAACATTTTTCTTTTTTAAGCAATAAAACAGAAAGAGGAAGAGAAAAAAGGTTACACAGTACTGTGCACAGATTAAATAGTTCCCGTCAGGCATTAATCACCATCCTCAGCTTTGTCACAGTTCACATTCCACAGTATATGGCACTCACTTTGCTGCTATCTGCATACCCACCTCAGCCACGTGCCCCGCCTGCACCCTGAGTGTCTGAGTGTGCGTGTCCAACCCAGGGGTCCTAACGCTACAGGAGATGATCTGAGACCTTCTCCGTGGCTGCTGAGATAATCCTCCACCAGGAGTCATGGGCTGGTTGAAGGTAAGCAAACAAGGGCTGCGGTCTTTCTGGGAAACTACCTGCCTCATCAGGCCAAAGGGCAGCTCCCGCATGGGCTGCAGGATCCACTCGCTCTGCCCCCTTCTCCCCAGTGCTTATCTACCTCCAGCCCCAGCACCCACGCGACAGCCTCGGGACTGTTTCCACTTGATGCAGGAGCAAAGAGCAGGTGACTTGCCAGTTTGTCTTCATGAGCCGGGAAGCCCTGACACTGTCACCACTAGAGTACACACACACATACATGTGCATACATAAAAAATTCTAATTATGCTGAAAGTAATCTCATTATCTGACTATCTATAATTCTGATTATGCTCAAAGTAATCTCATTATCTTTG
>NW_010336641.1:61037-67431 GCF_000700745.2 Antrostomus carolinensis
GCACACTAAAATTTCCAGAACTCCTGGGGAACTCCTGGGGATTATGAAATAATAATAACTGTAAAAGCATTTATTTTTGGTTTTATTGCAGTGTGGGGATTTGGTTGGGCTATTAAATTACCAGAATTGCACTAGCTCTCCAAATAGAGATTTGGTAGTAGAAACTGTCAACTGCAGTCTAACTGCAATATATTATTTAGAATAAAGTATGCATTCTTGTGTTTCTGCAACAGCAGTTTAGTAGACATTGCTCTCCCAACCTCCGCCTATTTGCTTTTCTTTTCTTAATTGTGTATTTCCCGTACAGTTCTCAGACTGAGTAAAAACACCTCTAGCTTTGGTTTCCACTGTAAATATTTGAGGTCTTGGTGTTTCACCTTTGTTGATATCCCCTAATGGCTTTAATTAAACTTCTTGTTAAACTAGTGAGTTGTCTTCTCATCTCAAGGTGGCCTTTTTTCTTCTCTGGGGACATTGTGTAAGAGGACTGGGAGTTTTCCACAGAGGAAAGAGTTCCCCCATTTAAAGATGAGCGGCTGCCCCCTAGACCTTTGTTACCGCAGGGACCCTCTAGCACTTTACATGGGTACACTTCATGCTCTGAAGTCTGCTTAGCCACTGATTAGCCTGCTCTTTTGCACAGTGAGTTTATCAAGCAAACTCCTTGTGTCCATCAGCATCCACAGAAAGTCCGTTGAATTCATGTGGAAAGGCTTGCTGAGGAGGAGGAGAGCATGGCCTGGGGAAGAGAGGAAAATCTGACAAAGACTTGCTGCATGCTGGATCTTGATACAGTTTTCATGGTCCTCCTTTCAGCACACGTTTGTCCCCTGCTTGCTTTGAAAAGGGCCAGGACAATGCAAATTAAAGTCAATGCAGATGCAAGACAATCCACAGATCATACTGCCACAAAATGTAAACATTTAGAGGAGTATTTGGTAGCATGGTTAATTTACAGACTTGCTTGCTAAAAAAAAAAATTAAAAAAATCATGTGTATAGCTGGGAGTTGACTGCTTTAGAACTGAATGCCTAGTAAAGATGAGTTTTCTTTGGAAGTCATAGCCCTGGAGACCAGAATGGAACCCCTTTACCCCCTTCTGCTAAACTACAGAAACAGACCTTGTAAAATTAGTGTATTTGTGTGTGTGTGTGCAATCACGCAGTGTTTCATGATCTGGCCTTAAAAAGTATTGCAGGTATTGACGGTTTAACAAGGTTTATAAGTGTCAGTCTTGTGTTTAGTGAGCCACTTAAAAACCAGGACTTCCAAAGATAAGCTGAAAATCTTGCCAAGTATTTCTGCAAAAATTGTTCCTAGATATATTCAAAGAGCATTGCCACTCTAACATGGTGCAGCTCTCCATGCAATCTGCTACCTCAGCACAGCAAGGTTATTTTGCTGTGCTCTCGGCACAGGACTTGTGTCCCAATACTGGCTCAGAGTCCAAAATTGCAGCTGCTCCGCACTCGGGACTGCCCCTGTTGAGCTCCATGGGAATCCCACAGTGACAGCAGCAGCTGCAGTTCTGTCCCATTAACTACAAACTAAGTGTTTGACCCAGGGTAGGTTACCTGATGGCTTTCTGTTGTTTCAGATCTCTCAGGAGGAAATCTAGATAAAAAGCAGAAGTTGAAGGAGAACTGGCCATGCGGACCTTTTGTAAGTGAGTAAATTAGGGTCTTTGTACCTCTTCACTGAAAGGACAAATACACTAAAAAGTAAATTAAGAGCTAATAGGACTTTTTGACTCAATTGGTGGGAGTCTTTAATTAATTGTAATTCATTAGTGTCACAAAACTTTTTAAATATTTTATAATAGACTTTGTATCCATAATTGAGTCTAAGAGAATTATTCTCTATGATGTCTCTCTAATGGTACATGTGTTCAGGGTACATTTTCCCCTTATTTGTCTTTCTAAAAATAAAGATCAAAGAATATTAACAAATGCTGTAAAAAGTGTAAAAAAAATGTATGCCGCAACTTTAACATGTCTCTCACACCATTTTGAAACACTGAAGTAGTACCTTCACCTAACCAAGGAAATCTTTCCTCTGGATCTAACTGAGCAGTTAGATTCTGCAGAACAGCAGAATCATTGCTTAAGCTGCTCCCTAATGACAGAAGAGGCTGTGACCTACAGTCATCTCATGCTCATGATAAGGAATTCCTTTCTGAAATGTCAGTGCTGCTCATTCAGAACTTTGTTCCTTGGTCTGGCAGAACTGATAAGAGGGACGGTAACTGCCATGCTCGCTATAAATTGTTGACGCCCAGGAAACATAAGCTCACTGGATGGCCCAATACTGTGGAAAAAGCAAAAAAGAGAGGACCTCAGTCCATGACCATGGGCAATGAGCCTCCCACATGGAGATGTGCTGTGTCTCAACTGACTGATGTTACTCTACATTTCTCTCGCTCTGTTGAGAGCCTTTTCCTGCCTGAGAATCCACTAAGACTTCTGGATAGTTTTTGAGGAGTGGGAATGTTCCACTGCCATCAGAAGACAGGAAGATAAACTCACACTAAGCTACAAAAAGCCACAGCTGATAGGGGTGGGGGAATAGCAGAGCAGGTGGGATGGCAGCGGAGTTTCAGTAGCTCATGAGCCATCGTGTCCCAGAGCAAACCTGGCTACAGGGCGGAAAGCTCATCATCATCATGTACTACATCATGAGCATCATCCCCCAGTGTTGGACTCCATTCCCTAAGGAGTCTCCACAGTCAGATGAGTCATTCAGGCAGAATTAGCCAGGTTAATTTAGACAGTTTAAATTCAGTATTATTCAAGGTGGGGAAGAATCAATGTATTCTTAACAATCCCACACTATCACTAACCTTACTGAAGAGTGCCTGCATGAGTATCTGCTTTGCTCTGAACTGGAACAAATGTGTTCAGAAAAATGATTTTTTTAAAACTTTTTCTTTAAAAAAAAAAACCAAAAAACATTAAAAATCCACTATGGCCTTTCTGGTCTTCTTATGGAAAACTAGTGGGTTATTTCTACAAACAAGAAGAAGCAGACAGCTTTTGATAATAACAAGAAATACAGTGACCTGAAGCAGTCACTGTAAAAATCTGTGATTGAAAGATCTTGTCAAGATATCAGGAGCTGCCAGAAAAGGTAAGTCTTCACCGGAAAACACATGAATTTGCAAAGTGTGTCCGTTAACCCCAATTAGTTCCTTGGGCTGGAACACTAATGAAAGCATGGCAAGCTGTAGTTCTGAGCTCAGAGTAAAGCTTACAGGGAGCTGGGGATTGAACTTAAGATCAAAAAGGGTTCATTGAAGTTCACACTGAGATGTTTTGGTTTTTCTCCTATTTTAACTATGTTAGCTAAGGCAGGTTAGGAAAGTCTGCCAAGAAATCACTTTGAACCCCAATGAAAACATGCAGGAACGTGGGTGACCTCTCAGACTCCCAGGACACTGGTTAATAGCCACTTAGCGTCTCCCATGACAAAGCCTTCTCAAAGACCCCATGCATGTGCAATATAGTATTGTGATTTCATGTCAAAGCTGGCAGGCCTCCTCTTCCTGTTGCAGTGCTCTGGGTGCACCTGTGCAGGTGTAGTGGTCCATCTGCTTTGCCTGATTACAGGAGCACATCTTTGCACTCTGCTTTGTTCCCAAGTGCCGCTGCCGGTCTCGGCTGTTGTAATTACTAAGCTATTGGTTTTGTTCACTTGTCCTTGCAATGACTTAGAGATTCTGTATGCTTTAAGTGCGTGATCGCTTCCTTTGATTTCTTCTGTAAGAAGTTAATATCACACACTTCAAAGGTAACTAACAGAAGCTTTGTGCAAGGAGGCTGTAATGGTACATTTTGGGATTGCATAACTTTGGCATGAACTCTGAAAATTTCTCCTTTAGTGTCACATCTCCCAGCTGGTAGTAGGCTTATCTCTCAAGAGACAGTTACTTTATTTTACTTACTGTAACTTTAGTTATTTTTGTCATTCTAAACTGTTTAAACTATCACATAAACCACTCCAAGTCCTCTTCTACTCTACTAAGGTCTGAAATCCAGTAGCATTTTATTTTTTTCTCTGAGCACAATTTAAAGGTATTAGGAAGTCAAGATTCTCACACCATAATAACATGGACTTCTTGAGTCATTGAATTTAGTCCCACCAACAAGCACCAATTTGGTAGTCTGTTCTGGGGAAAGAAGTTCCTGGCCCTGCTACACACCATGGAGCAGAATACGATTCAGACTTTTTGGTGGAAGAGTGTACAATTTATTAGCTCATGATTTAATTAGGATTGATAGCTCAGGAATCCACACACACAATGGGTAAAATAATGTGTCAAAGCTACATAAAGCTTTGTATAACTATGTCTTCCTTCAAAGGTTTGCCTGTTTTGATTTTCTTTGCTGTTACTTTGTTTGTCATGATTTGTTCTTAGAGCAAGTTGAGAAAAGAGTAAATAACTGGTTAGTAGCCAAGCGAATAAAGATTATATGTTGTCTTTTAGCTGCTGTTTTCTGTGAAGTCTTACTTATGTAAACAATTCATTGAGATCCAAAAGGAATACCTATTAGTGTAAAGCTGTACGATTTTTTCAGGATTGGGGCCTTAGCTGTATAACCTGCTAACAACTGAAATAATCTCTTGTTTCTCCAACAGTATTAGGAGTCAGAGTCTGCACAACTTCCATTCTAATGATCCTTTTCTAAATTATTCCATCTGGTTGTCTGAATTTTTTTCCAGAGAGCAAATTCAAATATCTGAGTACTTTAGATTACTGAAATGTATCTAACTCAAAAGGAGATCTTGAGTTCAATGCAGTGCTTTTTTCTAGCATCTCTTCATAGCTTTAAGACATTTCTCCATTCATCTATTATTCATATACATTATTGTCCCATGTTTACCTGAAGTGTTATTTGTAACTGAAGTACTTGGAACAGATAATTGCATCTATTACAACCATCAGACTCGTGCTTCAGTAGCAAAGGAAATTCTGACCTAAAGGAAGCTTAGCTCAGGTCACTGATGGGCAATTTGAAGAGCACTGCTTGGCTTTGTTTTGTATTAGAACAACTAAAACCTGAGAATCCACTAATTTTCATAGAGGCAGACTGCTGTAATAGAGCATATAAAATTGCATTAGGCTGGCCTTGTTTTTAAACTTCATTTTTTGTACCAAAGACACCTTCCAGATTCTTAAAGAGAGAGTTAGAACACTGAAAATGAGCAAAAGCATTTCTAATCTGTAGAAAGACAGGTGAACATAACAGCCAGTACTGAGTAAAGGCTCAAACATAGGTTTAGATGTAAAAAAAAAACCCCAGCAACTCTTTACCCTTAGTGGAAAACACAACTCATCAGAACCTCTCCTTCTTTTTCCACTTTTTCGGACATAGTCATCTCCTCTGTGCAAATCTGTCCATGGAAATTGCTTATTCTTGATAATATGTTTGAAGTTTTCCAGACCTCACACTGAATTCTGAGGGTATTTATATGTAGGCAAGGGCTTCTAAGACACTAAACAAAATGCAATGTGATGTGACCATGTCCATGAGCTTAGTGATTCCCTTTTCTAAAGGCCCTTGCTTTTTTTCAGTGGTGTGCATAGCTCAAATGGTCAGCCCACAACTAGATGTCCATCTCACTCACAATCTCTGGGACACTGCAGAGATGGCAATGCATTCTCTGCTTTGAAATAGATTTTTTTTTTTCCTAAAAATGGATGTAGACATAGAAATCATAGACCCAAGTTTTAATTTTGCCCTCTTTTTGGAGCAGGTAAACAAAATAAATCTCTCACTTCTCCTGAGAACAGAAAGAAGGATAGGTACAATATACGAATTCAATTTTTCAAAATCATGTCAGACACAAGTTACACAGGTAGTAATGTTCATATCTGACATCTGCACTTCATTTCTCTCTCTACCAAAATGGTTATACCTGTCAACCCACACAAAAAGACAAAAGGTTCTTAGGCCCACTTCCTTTAAGGCAACTTATGCATGCTTAGGATCTAAACTCTGATTTCAATGGTAGCCCAGCTATGTAAAGACAACCTCGATATTAATGATCAAATAGCCTAAAGAAGGACTATTAAAGTAATTTAACAGGGCTAGCTGTATAATTACTGCCTTATAGCAGTAATGCCATCTTAGTTTATATATTTCCTGCGTCATGCTTGAGAACCTTAGCCTGAAATATACCAGGGATGTAATAACTGCCTAATCTGTAACAAATGACAGATTATAAAAATTGATAACCAACCTCAGGAGAGACCTCTGTTATTCCAAACTGGGATAAACTTTGATGCAAAATGTTGATATTAAGGGAATGCAGCACTTCTTCAGATGGCAGTGCCTCAGAAATTCCTGGCTTTCTGTTCAGTGGAGACACAAACAGTTCCACACAGTTCTTCTTT
>NW_010336641.1:67459-86502 GCF_000700745.2 Antrostomus carolinensis
AAAACTCTGACATCAGATAATCTCTGTTGTCTACAGATTGTAACTGTAATTCCAAAAATAAAAGCATGGAATACAAAGGCTGCAACATGCTCTGTGAGAAGCGTATACCTATTCCCTGACTCACTCCTTAAATCCCAGCTGACTGGGCAGGAGAATGTAAATAACCATAGCTGGGCATGTGTGCTTTACCTCATTCACTGTTGACAAGGTATCCTCTTCCTAAGCCTAGTACCATTAAACAAGACAGGTCAATGTAACATGGTGAGGGGAGGAGCCATGGGATGGGGTCAAGGGCAAAGTGCCGGTAGGGGTTTTAGCAGAAAGTTAATCTGATCTGAAATGCAGCTTTGTTTTAGAAGGTGGTCCTTAAATAGGAATTCTTAGTATAATGCTGTGATATTTTGGCACTGCTTTCTAATCCTGTGTCAACACATTGCAGACACATAACACAACAAAGTATAAAGTCCTTTTAGTTGACTGCAGTGCAACTCCTTAAACTGGCACAACAAAATGACCAGCACTCCAGACAGTGCTGATATCCACACAGGGTGTGGGAACCTGGGTTCCCCAGGGCTATGTCCAGAGTCATAAATCATATGACTCTATGATTTAGAATCCAGATCTGGGGGCGTCCACACACACAAGGTATTTATAGAGCTCCTACCTGCATTGCTGCCTGCACAAGCAAGAACCTCACTGGTCTGGTTGTTTGCTATTCATCATTATGGGATGGGAGAGATCAGTTCAAACTGGGATAATCCTGATTTCCCCCACCTCCTTCCCCTCACCCTGAATGTGCATCATTACCTTTACTGACGTGAAGAAAAACATATATTTTGCTATTCTTAAAATACCTAGTTTTGCATTCAGAAGTAGAGCTGCACAGAAAGGGATGCTTTCAAAGATGTTTACCCTAAACCTGCCCTCTGTGCTCTCACATGTGTTGCTGGGCCATCTGCTCCATAAGATTGATGAGGACATTGGCTACTGGTGTGACTGGGCATTTTTCAGTGAGACTACTCAGATCAGCAAGGTTATAAGGAGTGAAAACAGACCTACAGGCCTGGAGCATCAGTTCAAGGCAGAGACTTTTGTCAAGCTGAATAAGCTGATTTGAGGCTGCGGTCCTACTTGGTCTCTGATGCGAGTAGGTGGCTGGTTCTGGGTGTAGTGGCGGGCTCAAGGCAAGGCTTGGTGGGGACACAGCATTCTCAGTGTTTCATGCCTCTTCTGTTTAGGAGTCCCTCTGCCCATTAAAAGGCCTTTATGAGAGGAGGATTTACTGGAATGGTTAAGGAGACACTGGAAATGCCCAGTGAATATTCCCTGGCACACTATATGCTGCTATATGTAAGAGGCTAGCAGGTCCTCTGCACTCCCTGTGCCCAACCACATCCCGGCTGCTGGACTCCTGATCACTTCTGAGAGCTGCTCAATTGGGGCGGAGTCAGCTTACCTCACTTCACTCATCTAAACTACCTCCAAAGTCAGTGGAGAGAGACTAGCATCTCCAGAGAATGATTTAATCCATCCTAAAATAATCTGGATCTCAATGCCTCTCCTCCTCCAGTTACCCTTCTCTACATGGCTTTTACAGGGAGCCTAGATGAGTGGCTTAGACTAGGCTGAAGTGAGGCGAGATGAATTTTGATGTGCCCTGCTTGCTTGCCAGCAGTCTGCATGAGAGGAACTGTCTTGTGTTAGAAGGATACAATGGGAATAATGTCTCCTAAGATATATTTTTCTTCCTTGTGAATTTTGACTGTGATTTTTAGAGTAAATAGGTCAAAAGTTTGCTTACTTTCTTATATCCTAAAGTATTAACTCATAGCAGACTTTTACAAATGTTGAGAAGACTAATAAATTAATAGTACTTACTGTATTTTGAGCTATATGCAGGTGCAAATGACATTACCTCTTCCCTTAGATCATAAATGAAAGGAGAAAGGGAAAAGCTATGGAGCCAGTAGGAAAATAAACAGCATAGTTCTGCTTACTTACATAATTTCCACAGAGCATAGTAAGAAAACTACCAAGTGACTTAGGATGTTGAAATACACATCCCAAACTCTGGAACATTTATCATTTAATTGTGCTTTTCTCTGAATATGTCTTTCAACCTTTCATTCTGGTTAATGCAGGGGACAAAGGAGATTTAGCGTCACTTGTCATGAATGAGTGACACCCCTGGTGAACATGAAAAGGGCTGCATTGCATTCCTATTGATCTTTTCTGCCGTACTTCTTGTGTGATCCTTTCTCACAGAGACATTATTTGAAGGAGTATTATAATCCTTTTTGATGTACACAATCCTATCAAGCTATCAAGGCATGAAATACTTTTATGCTGAACTTGTCAGTTTTCTTCCTTAATATTCAACCTGCATGTAGAATAAAATAAAATAACTCTCTGCAACGTGAAGTGAATACTACTAATACACACATGATGTTGGGGTTTGTTGCTTCATGGTAAAACTGTCATAAAAAGACAACAGTATTAAGAACGTATGCTCTTAACCATACACAGAAAGCCATACAATGGCAATTGCTTTTAAAAAGTCTTTGTTGCTAGAATCAAATTTGTCATCTTCTGCAAATATGATACTGTAGTCTACAAGATCATTTCTGATCACAGATTGTTATAGCTGAATAGCAAAACATGAATATTAATATTGTGTGAAGACAATTTACTAATGGAAAGTCTGGGGATAAATTGTGAAGATGCCTTTGAAAGGCAGTATCATATATATATTTTTGAGCAATATTCAACCTTTGAGAAACAAAAGGTATAAGTGTTTGTTAATGAATGAGATGTAGAACTGCACTGGAATGAAAACTAAGGGATGATGAGCAATCTGCTTATGAATAGGACATGAAAGAGATTTATCTGACTTTAAATTTTCTCTAGACTGTAAATGAGAATGATTTCCTTTCAAAAGAAAACTTAAATGATTTTTTAATGTAGATATATTTTCCAGTAGTGCAGTTAAAAAAATATTAGAAAAAAAGTCTTTTTCTGTCCTATTTTATTACACTTCCATAGTGACAGGAAAATAAATTTAAGACAATTCAAAATAACTACGTACATTTTATTATACATAGCCCTTTGGTACTTACAATGAGTCTGTTGATATGAACTTGCTGAGGTAACAGTCCCAGTGCTGCTGCCACTCCTTGACGAAATATCCGAAGCAATGTGATATTCAGCTTGTTTACATCCATTTGCAGTGTCTGCAAAACAAAAGCAGTTCAAAATAACTCCTTGCTCAACATATTCAGTTCTCAAGAAGACTGACCTCTGAGACTCTTCATTAACTGTATTTTTTCCCAGAATCATGATCTGTGCAATCTACTTGCATTGCAATAAGGAATAAGGCTAAAGGATCTTAAATGCTGCTCATTAGCAAAGTACCACTTTTCCTCAAATACATTCAAAATAGGTTCCAGAGGTTTTTGGCTAAATTCCTTGGACAAGTCACAGTGTTCAAGATAACACAATTACTACATTAAAAATGAAAGTCAGGCATTAAACATCAATTCACCTTTAAAGAATGAGATGTTGGATTTACACAATGAAGACTGGCTTTTCTCCCTGCAGGTGAAGAATGAGTCAGACATAGTGAAATTATACAATTTTAATTTTGATTAGTGGTTTCTGAGATCAAAAAAGAAACATTCTGGATACATTCCACGTGCTTGAATTTCCTAAAACTTCCTCATGTGAGTCAGAGAATGCTATAATTCTCAGCAGAGACCAACTATATCACTGAAGCATTTTCTTTCTCTGTTGGAATCATAATGAAATGTAAATGTTTCCTCAAGTTCAAATGCTTCCTCTGAAGTGAGTGGAATTTTACCCAGCAAATAATTTAGGTCCAAATCTTCTGTTTCCGAGAAGACCCAGATATGGGGTCTTCATGTGACGCCTGGTGGCCAATACTTCCATGTGGTACTTTGGGGTCCCTTTCTTCGCTTCCGTATCTCCTTTGCAGACAATATGTAGTAGAGAAGAGAGGGAAGAGGAGTCTATCAGATGGTCCCAGAAGGCTTCCAATGTTTCTGGCAACTTCTGACTTAGGAAGTTAGTAAGTTCTGACTGAACCAGTTGACTTGAGCTGAAATTTTTTTTTATTTTAAACTTCCTATTTAGAGTCATAGGCCAGCTTGCTGATCCAATTAAGTATTCTTCCTTCCTAACCAGAGCTGCATAAAGAGAATTAAATATCTGTGGGTCAGACATCATACTGGGAATATGGTTATGACCTAGAAAGAAAGGCAAATTTTTTCTCAAAGAAAAACAGCATCATACACTTTGACGGTTATTCTTTATTTATCAGTAAGTATTTATAAGCTACGATGTAAAACCATAAAATATTTGCTTTCCTTTTCTACAGTCAGTTTGATTTTTCCATCAGTACTGAGTTTTTCATTTTCCCCTCCCCATTTTCTCCTTTTTTAACACTATTTTTTCTCATTTTTTACACTTTCAGGTCTTGATGCATTAACTGAGATCTGGTCTTATCATACAGCTGAGCTTTAATTTAGCTGGAAGTATTACAGGATTCTTCAATTTAAATGACCCTTTCTACCATGGCATTTTCAAAGTGCAAAATCTTCTTATTTTTGCTTCTTCAATTAGACAGACATCCTGAGTGGTTACAAAACTGTTCCAGCTTTGCCACTGAACCAGATAAATGTCTTGAGAGGGAACATATGGAGACCTAACAGATCTGAGCATCATTGTTTCTGTTCCCCAGACTGGCTTGCTCTGTCCACAGAGCATCTGAGCGATACACCAGACGAGAATTGCTTTGGAGCTGTTAAGCCACCACTACACTGAAAGTCGACAGCCTGGCCTGGGGATCCTGGGTAAATGAGAAACGGAGTTGTTGCTGAAATAGGAAGTCTGTCGTGAGGGTCCCTAGAAATCCATCAGGATGGTATAAAGAGTGTGAAACTGCTTGTCTAAGTCACTGACCCTGAGTTATGGGGATAATGCTAACTGTCATTACTGAGCAAAATTATCAGGCATAAAATCAAAATACATTCACTTAAACTTACTTGAGCCAGGGATCAGATCACATTAACAGAGATGTTGTTAAATAGTGTGTTAAGAGCTCACTAATAAAGACACAGAAATGAAACAGCCAGAAAAATATCTAACTTCAGATGAAATAGAAGATCCTAAAGAGCCTATAAGGAGGTAATAAATTCTTATAGGTTTAGTATGCTGGGATTGTGGTTCATCCTATCCAGGGACAATAAAACATGGTGAAACTCCATTAGCTTCAGGAGAGTCACATTTCATTCTACCTGGTCTGAATTTGGTCCACCATGTCCTATAACAAATAGTCATAAAAGGCTGCACAGTGCGTGTGTGTGTCTGTCTCTAACAGCTGTATTGTCCTTTGTGGTTCTGGAGGAAGCCTGAAGTCCACAGCACTTGCTCTGTCAGTCTAGCCTTGCAGCTGGAGATTTCAGGACCCTTTTAGGAAACCTCCTAAGTGGGTGGGAAAAAAATTGTCCTTAAGCCTCATCTCAGGGGGCTTCTTGTTTAGCAATATTTTTTGTGACTGTTCATCCAAAAAACCCCAAGAAATATCTGAGGAAGAAAAAGCTCACATTTTTTATAAGAACCTTGCCTTGCTGTCCATTGAAGGGATCTGCTTCTCAGTCGCTGGTGTTAGTGTGAAGCTTAGTTCCTTGGCAATTGTAGCAAAAATTAAGTAAGAGTTACATAGGCTGCCTTTTTCTACATCAGGCAGCACCAGAGAGTACATTTGCCTCTTCCTATCAAGAGGAAAGTTAGCAATCCAGAATCTGCCACTTTAGGAATGGGATTTCTGACTTGATCAGTGAAAGATAACGTATAGAAATGCTCAAGGGGACCCCAAGAGGACCTGTTTTAGAGTGAGCAGCATATCACAAACGTGCTTTGTGCTCTCTATTACCTCCGTGCTTGTACTGGATTCATAAAAGCATAAAGCAGGAGTCGACCAGACAGGAGATACATCAAGTTCGGTACCCTGTGGCCAACTCTGGGTGCTTTTGGAAAATGATAGGAACAGGGCAAGATTACACTCTTTTCCTAAGCTGCTCCTGACAAGATCCAGGCCTTTTTATTTATGCCTACTCAGTAGTAAAAGGCAATAGGTCTCCTCAGTTACATGAGTGTTATCATACAATAACCCGTACTGACACTATCAAGATCTGGGATGAAGGCAACACTTGGAGGTATTATATTCTCAATTCTGGCATGTGTCCTCCTGAAAGTGACTGAAATCTAAGCCTGTTCTGAAGGTCTGGTACAAAACTACCTTTCTGCAAATTCCTACTATGACAATTTTTGTTGAGAAAAGTTAGTCAGAGAAAGAAAAAAAGAAAAGAAAAATAAAGACAGAGAAGAGAAAGAAAAAATAAAGTCCTAACTACTCATATCAGTAGAAAATTTCTAAAAAATGTTTAAAATTTTAATATTTTAATATTCATGTGCCATTATGATGGCATGCCTAGATAGTGTGTTGACTATAGTCCACAAAAGTAAGAGATTAGGATAGAAAATTGATAATGAATGAACTACAAATGCAACAATACTTGCACATTAGACAAACAATATAAACTATCATTGAGAGTATCATTCCTAGAATGGAAACCTGTCCAGCCATTTACAAGTTACAATTACAGAGACAAAATCATTATGTATTCTAACATCCCCTGCAATAAAACATGAAATTAACCCTGGTAAAGTAAATCCATAGACATAAATAACATAAAGCATTAGCACAGATACACAAGTTCTGTCTTACTGTGTTCTTCTAGTTGCTCCTTTGGCTTTGGAAAAGAAAGAGCTGAACCATCCCAGTTAGACAGCACTAATCATTTACCCTTTGCTCATCTGCAGTGTTTATCATGGATTGCAACCTACTCCCCAAGGAGTTTACAATTTTGAATCCGCTACTGCTCTTGGCAATAGTGACTTGTTGAGCCTCAAGCCGAACACCCTGGACGACTCATTTCCCTGAGCAATTACCGACCTGGATATTGCAGCTGTAGCGACAGTCTCTAGGTTTATCTGATCCAAGCAAAACAGGTAGTTTGAAGGGAAGGAGTTTTCTGCTTGTAGACTTTGGAAGTCTGAGTTCCAGAAAAGGAAACTCAGCACAAAAAACCACCAAAGACTATTCACAACTGAGATCCTACATGGGCTTTTTAATAAAGATTTTCATGTTAAAAAAAAAAAAAAAGACTAACATGAAAGGGATGAATGTATAACACAATCTCTGAAATTGTATTTTTAGATATGATAATAAATTATAATTTGTCAAGTTCTGCTTCTCAAGAAAAATTCAGAGATGCCTCCCTTTCTTATCCTTTCCTTATCATCAGTGATACCCTTTCTGCAATGAGCCTCAAATACACCATTCCTCTTCTATACCCTGGTTACTTCTCTCTAAACTCCTCCTGACTCTACCACCACAGGTGTTTTCTCCAATATCCAGCTAACCTAAATATACAGGAAGAAAAATAATCAAGGATGAAGAAGGTTAAAGGTTAAAGTAGAAGTCTTCACAATATTTTTATGAACAAAGATTAAAAGTAAATCAACAAATTCTACCATACTAGGAATTTTTCATATTTAAGGGCCACTGGATAGTAAGTTCTATTTTGTGCTAAAATCAAAGGCAGACAATGTTAAAAACAAAAATAAAAATAATGACTCTGTTTGCTTAGGCCAAACAAAAGAGAAAACTCAGAAAAGATTTGTCTTACCTGCCTGTGCTCCTCTTATTTATTTATAAGAAAGTCACCAAAAGTGCTAGAAATTGGTTTTCGTATTAAAGCAAATACTGGACTGTGGCCAGGCTGTGAGTGCCTCCATGTGAGCACCCTGCTCTGCTGCCTGCATAGTGACAGTGTCTACAGTTAATTAGTGTCACCGTGTTTCATCTTGCCACCCTCATCAGACAGCCTCAGCTGTACAACTGAAAAAAGATTTATCAGGAGCAAAGGTGAAAGTGTTGGAGCTGTATTTGTACAGTTTGGGTAGAGTACTACAAAAAATCTGTCATCAAACTGTGAAAATACCTGCATTTTATCTTTTCTTCTCCTAAAACATATTAGATTTGCCTTCCAGATGCACTGATTGTCATGTTAGCCCCTTTGGCTGGCTCAGGTGGCCTAATACACATGCACAGAAGATTTTGGCTTTTATAATCTTCTGTGTGTCACGCTCACAGAAGGTTTAGCATCTCATATAGGCCATGAATCGCAAGGGAACCAGCGTGTCCTCAGCTTCTGATGCAGGTCAGAATTATGCAGTAAGAACAAAGCATTTTGCCAAGACCAGCCTCCAAAGGCACTTTTCCCCAAGCCAAACCAATGGCTGAGGTGGCATTCCCTCCTCTCTCATTTACCTCTCCATTTACAACACTGTTGTCTTCAAGAGCAGAAATGTGCCCTTCTATGATGTCCACATTAAACTTTGAATTATGTCTGTAAACTAAGATAAAATTCTCCTGAGTATAAAATCAATTATTCTTGGTGATTAATTAAAGGAGTTTATGCTTCTGTGTATTAGCAGTGACCTACTCAAACTTTCATACATAATATATTTCTAGTAAAACTTTATGTGACTAGAAATATAAATCTTGGGACGTATATACTTCTAAGGTCAGAGAGAGATTACTGAAAAATTGTGAGGAGCCTTGGCTATTCTACAAAAGTATACTGAAAATCACTTGAAATAGTAGAAAAATTACAGGCATATGTTTGAATTTAAAAGAACTAGTGAAAAGCATTTAGAAGTGCTCTGGACCTGGAACATGCTTCTGTTTAAGTCACCCATTTTCTAATGAGGAGACACCAGGGCCACAGAATATGCAAATCTGACAAACAGTTCCAAATTTCACATGTAGCCTGTGAAAATTTAAGTGTGCTTATCCAATGAATATTTGGGTGATTAGAAAAGAAGTCTAAATTGGTTTTGTATAAACATTAAGAAAAAGTGACAGGAATGGGATACTTTGATTGCTTCAGTCCTAATTAGTCTAGGGAAGTATTGTGTATTTGGATGCTGCTTTTCAAGATGTGACATTGTACAACTTCAATCCTTTTGCTAGAGGAAAAAACCTCACATCATTTATAGAAAATCTTTATTTAAAGTAAGTCTAATATTTCCTGTATTTATGCATTTCTCATATAGCATTAAAGAACAATTTTGGCTCTTGATCAATTTTTCATGAAAGCATACATATTTAAATATTAATGCATGTTATGATCTCTGAAAGAAATCAGACAGATGTAACACTAATTGGAACTGGAGGGTTAATCTAATAAGTTAAGACCACCGTATGGTCTCCCTCCTTGATTTTCAAGTGAATGTTCATTAAAATATAAGAAAACCAAAATTCATAAAAGGAAGCAGTCCCTCACACACTGCAATTAATCCACAGACCTTTTTACCACAGGAGGTTGCTGAGGCCAAAAATTGAACAAGATGGAGAAAAAGGGCTGGATGCTTAAATGGATACTGAAAATCACTAATGTGCCTGAAAAGCATGCAGAAGAGTTACTACAAACCCTGTCATACAGTTGACACCAAACCTTGAATTATCAGAAACCAAGATGAAGCCTAGTGCAATAAAAGGATAAGTTTCTCAGTCTGATATTGAAACCTTTGAGTGCTGGCCATCATCCTGGACTAGATACTGGATTTCATACAAGCTCTGTCTGCACATGTAGGTACCAACTGAGGACGTTCCTAGAGACTGCTGCATCACAGAGGACAAAGATGCCAAACCAGGTGCTGAGGTGAGGCCAGGGCACTCTGCTGGCATCCACAACGCAGACTGGTAGAGCTACTCTGGAGGTGGGTGGGTGATATGACTAAACTGGTTTGTCTCAGCTGTGTGACAGTTTTACACCTCTTTTTTTCAGGGAGAGAAACAAATTTCTCAAATGAGATCAGCTGATTTGGGGCTGTTTTAACCACTTCTGTAGGAAGCACCAACACAAGAGTGAGAAACGCTCCATCTGTGAGGTGTGGCTTTTGTCCAAGATTTCCTCACAGAGCTTCTACATGCACTTGGGCAGTGAGTCACTTAGCTATAGAAAGACTACGACCTTCATGGATGAGTAAAGTGTGCAAGAATGCATTCAGCCTATTAAGGATAAGGTTTGCTAATGCCTTTCTTCAAGAGGCACGCTTTGATTTCTATCAGTTCTATATTTTGCATTAATCTCTGGGCCTGCAGTCTCCTAGCAGAGAAAAGGGTCAGCTTTCTCTCAGTGTTATTTGATACCATTGTGTCACAAGGTAATGTGGATTTACTGATCAGGTCTAATGAGAACACACAGAATAGTCTTCTATCTTTCTTCTGAAGGAAATCTCAGAAGGTAGGTTATTTCAGGCTTCTGAGTCGCGTGGGTCATTTCTGTACCACAATGTGATGTAGTTAGTGGGGTGACAGTCTGAGAGTGTGGGTTAGACTGTACTCTCAGTGCTCATTATACTTATTTCTCCTTTCCCTTTATCTCTTCCCTATAGTATCATTAATGCATTAATCATGCATCATATGTTTGGAAGTCAGAAAGTATGTACAGCTTCCAAACACCTTATGTACTACAGACTGTATGAGACTACCATCCCACAGCCCCACCCCAGAAAAGTTAATGGGACTTTTTCTAAGTCAGAAGGTTGCAGAATCCCATATCCGAAGTGCCCATGGGATGCAGGCTTGTCATTGCTGAGAGTGTAAGAGTAGGGAAGGAAAGGTTATCTATTGTTCATGGGACACAAGACATTAAATAATACCAGTCCCAGAAGGTCTCTGTACTGTGGGAGCCTTTTGGAAGGGGGAAGGAGAGGGGCAGGAGGCTGCAGTAGTTCTGTTGGTCTTCATGGCTGCTTTTCTAGAGCTCCTTTGGGACAGAGGGACTTTCTGCTTCACCACCCGGTGGAACTTAAGTACTTAGTGATGGAAGGAGACAGTTATCTCCTGTGTGTGGAAATATATTATTTATTTTTTAAAAATTGGTCACAATGATACTACATCTGTTTTAAAGAGTACTAAGCTGGGAGCATTTGCAATTACTAGAAATTGACTACTAGCAGGGATGAGAGGCCAAAGTTTTGCTTTGCTTCTAGCCTTAGAAAGTCTGCCTCTGTTAATCTTCCTCAGTTCTATCTATGTCTATAAAATGGGGACAATAGTATGTGACTGTTTCATAGGATTTTATATGTTTTATCAAGATTTGGGGGCAGATACTTAGGATGGAACTTTTCAACTTGTTTCACGGATAATTTTAACATTGCCCCCAAAAGTTAATTCCTGTCTTTTTTAAATTTGGTGCTGCATTTCTTCAAGGACTGGGATTTACTCCATTACAAATTATTTCAGTTTTCTGTTGAAATTACATAAATTGCATGAATAACAGCTGAAGCTAATTTCAAAGCTCTGATAGTTTTCTTGGCTTTTTACTTCCTCCATCCATCTCTCCCTGCCCTCCTCCTTTATGGCAGTTGAAAAGGACAAGATGATGGAAAAGCACAAGACAATACAGAGAGGTGTAAACACAAGGAGAACTGGGAGAGCTTGGCTGAACACTGTTTCAACCTTTTTGTTCTTTGAGAGGCATGTATAATGAGCTCCATAAAATTGCCCTATCTGTCCTTATTCAATATTAGCAAAAAAAGGATTCCTTCCATTAAAAAAGAAATGCATGGTGCTATTATGTCCCGTACAACTTTCATGCACAGCATGATTGTACTAGTCACATCCTATTTCATCATCCCAAAGCCAGCTGTAATCCTCAGAGCAAACAGAGTCTTTTGAGCCTGTTCAGTACAGCACTTTATAATACATTTGTTTTTTCTGTCCAATTATTAAATCTCTAGGTAGAGCCAGGGTAAAGCTCAAAATTCCAGAGAACCAGTATTGTTTCTCCTTGCTCCTTTTGTAAAACCCTAATTTCTGCTAGTTTTATGTTTCAAACTATTCTTAGTTACTGAAGCTTAAATTCCCATTACAACTTTGTAAAATGGTCCTCAATACAACAAAATGACATCCAGAAAAATGACAGACATAAAAAACTACCCCAAAATCATCCTTTTCTTTTTATCTTCAGAATTATAATTTAGTATGTTGCAGACATATATATGTATGTAACCTTACAAACTACTGAAGAACAAAACTAGAAATCTAAGACAATACAGCAACTTCCACATATTTCAGGAACTGTTGTGGCCAAAAGACTCCCACTGATTTACTCTCCTTAGTAACCTTTCTCTTTGCTCTGAAAATCAAAGTAAGATTTCAGTACTGCTGACGTCCTAGCTTTCTCATGCATTTATTTTCAGATGGTACTTTCGAATGAGCAAAATCTGCCTAAACACGCACAGTGGGAACATCATAGAAAGAGGCAAATGCTTTCCTCTTTTTCACATAATCATAGTTCTCTGTGGTTCCTGGGCATATGAAGAAGAAAATTTGAAATACATCTTGAAAAAAAAAAAGTCTTAAAATACATCTGGCTCAACTAGAATTGAGATATTTACACAAAAGACTGCTCTTGTGTGATTTCTGAATACAGCTCATGTGCCAGGACAGTCTGGATTATTTGTCCACCACAGCTAAGACTTTCAAAGTAAGAAACTGTTCTAACTATTCTTACACCTCAGCTCTTGAGAGATCAGGATCCTGTTTTCAGGAAACAATTGTCTAACAACAGGGGCTCTTTAGTGTGACACAACTCACCAGTATGTTCTGGGTTTTTATCTGCTTTCAACCTTTTAGCCCACTAAAGTTTGTTTATAGCCATTATCGTCACCATAAACACAAATTATTGGAATAAAACCTGTAAAACTGATTTTCCCCTTCCTACTTTAGCACTCCAAATCCACATGAATGGAGTGCAGACAATACAAGGCACCCTTGTAATTTCTGCCTTAAGTTCCCTTAACTACTATGAACCTGAAAGAAAGTTAAGCAAAATCAAGCAACACCCTTGGAGATCTGTGGTTTTTCTTAAGACAAAACTTGCACTACTTTGGGTTTTATCCTGTCATGGATTCACACAAGTAAAACCATTAATGATTGTGTGTGAATTCCATAAGCTCAGGAATGAGAAAGCAGGTGAAAAGATAATCACATGATTTTGGCAATTGTCCCAGGATCTTTGAACTCCCGAAGCTGATAATACTGAACAGATTTTGGAGGCTGTAAGGTACAAATTCCCTTTCTCAGCTGGGCAGACAAAGGATTTTCCCCTTCTGTCCAGTACTGAAAAGAGAAGGCATGGCTTAAGGGAAAACACTAACATCAAGCTTTCAGAGATTTAAGGAGAGTTTTACCTCAGTGATTCCTGTTAATGCTAATAACAATATTGGTTTTTAGACTGGCAGCTCAAGATTTGTATTTCTGGCTGTGGGAATGCGATACATATACGGTGTCCCAAAAGTCCTAATATAGGACAAGTTTTCTGAGTTGTTTAGAATGAGAAAAATGCATTTTTTTCCCTTTCATACTCAGAATGGATAACCATTAAAAGATAATATTAAAAATTGTTTGCATGTGGTTCTATCATGCTCACACATACACAAAAGCAAAATAATTCGCAATCCTTTCAGCAAGAAATAGCAATTGCAAAGTTGGTGTGTGAGGTTTCTTTTTCCTTTTTTTTTCTTTTCTTTCTTATTTTTTAACAATATTCTTTAAGCATGCAAGAAATAATCTTCCAGATTTTCCCAAGTGACCACCAACAGTGGGAGGTAGTATTCCTCTGTAGGAACTTAGCGAATGCACCTTTATGCACGCTTCCTGCCTCTTTCCTGCTCTCCAGAAACCTGGGAGATTCCTGGCAGTTCTGTGGCTGCTGCTTTGTGCCAGCAGGAAGAGACACCTGAGTAGAATACTCAGCTTCTCAGAAACTGAGTGTATGGCTCCAGTCCAGAGCATTATCTGTGTTATACCCACAAGTCCTGCAAATGATGGCAAGCGGGCTTGATAAAGCCCTTATTAGACTTAATAAAAAACCCAGGACATCTACCTCATTTCCCAGAAAAAAGACAAAGTGACAGCATCTATGCCTGTTAATAAAAGGCTATATGCCTTCTGTCTCAGTTGCCATACAGCTAAAAGTTAGTTAAATTACATTTATAAAAAATCCAAAACTTAAATTTATCAGTGCAAGTGTGTCTACTCAAACAAGTTCAGAAGTGTAAAAGCAAAACAAAACAAAAAGCCACAAAGTCTCAGGAAAAGTGAAGGAACATGAATTAAATTTGTATATTTAGATGTTATAGGTTTTTTGACAGTACCATGCAGAGAAAGACAGGAATTTCATTGGAGACTGCAGCTATTGTTTTTTATACACAACATCTAATGGGAGCAACTGATTTCCAGCTTATTTTGAGAAAATATATCAATGATCTATTATTTATGAGGTCTTGTTCCATCTAGCCGTGATAAGATAGAAATCCATTTTGCAAAGAAAACAGCAAGAGGAAGGTAAAATTCTTTAATATTCTCTGTCATTATAGCAAAAAGGTTTTCAAAATGTGGTTTTTTTTCAGTTATGATTTTTCCAGAAATTGGTACTGCAAGAAAGGAGAGAAATAAAATCCGTGAAGCTGAATGTCATAGCTGAGAACCTTTTGCCCTCAAGTCTTTATCTACATCTTGTCACCAGATACAGGAATATATGAGGGAGAATTCTTTGTAACTCCATAAATATATGCTTCATATTTGCCATGTTAGACAAAACCTACTCAGTACCATTCGTCTGCGTCTACACACAATCCATTTCATCCTCTCATCAACACAACCTACCATATTAAACAGACCTGTGTCTGTCTCACAATAACTTTCTTGTATCTCTTACTTTTCCGAGAGCTGATCAGCCTCTGCTGTCAGGACCACATCTACGTGCACCACTTTAGACATCTCATTTTCAACTGCCTTAGTCATGGATGTTTACAAGCCATCTGAAAGGAAAGCAAATCCCATTCATTCATTGCCAGCTATTCCTGCAAGTACATAAGCAGTCCCAGACCTCCTGAGGGGCATTCCCCTTGGAAAACACTGCAGGTGGGCAGCAGCTCTTCCTGTGTCCTGCTAGAACAGGACTGTTCAAAAGGGATGCTTTCATCATCATTACAGATCTGTGCAAACAGGTACATAAAGTTACATTATGCAAGTGAGGCAAAGAGCAGGATCTGCATTCAACAAGAGCTCACTAGTCCCCTGGAAGACTGAAGCAGCTCATGATAAATTACTTGTTATGCATTTCCTGAGAGATATTTTAGACAGCTGCAACACTGATCCAACCAACAGGATGAGTTTGTGATGCACAGGACTGTTGTTATTTGTATGAACATCTTTTGGTAATTCATATGGTAATTTTATTTCTTCCCTTACTATTGCATACATCGTATTTACTGGGTCAGGTCTTTTTTTGGCCAGGCTGGTATAACAGTCCTGTATGGTGTCTCCTCTGCTAAATGCAGAATTGCTTGCATTCTTCCTAAACAATTTCAAACACATAGTGAGGGTTTATGTCATGCTGGTTGACAGGCAGAGCAAGGATGTAAGAAGAAAGAACACTTTAGTAATAAAAAATAATTCTCAGCTTACATTTGGAGTCCTTTTCATGCAGGCACACCAAAGGATCTAGCAATGAGGATTAAGGGTATTCATCAGGTCTGAAGAACCAGATTTGCATCATGGCAAAGCGCTTATCTTACAAACATAAAGAAGGTATGTAATGTCAACATTATAAGTAAAACTGAAGATTTGGACACCCAACACAGAATTCTGGCCAACATCCCTTGCTATCTCATTTTTCAGGATTTGGGCTTATTCTTTATATTTTATGTCAGAAAATGTTAGTGTTCTAATGCTAACAATGGTCCAGATTTTTAAGATTTTCATAGATTTTAAAGTACAGAAACAGAAGACTTCCCATATATCATTTACAGAGATCATTGAATCTGAATTATTTTTATGTACTTCAACATGTATGTTCTTTTCTGTTTGAAGCCTGTATTATATGCCATTAAAGATGTTTATTAAGTCTTTAAGTTATTATTCTGTTTTATTAAGAACAATTTTTGCAGTTAATTGACATCATAATATATTACATAACTAATATGCAAAATACAAGACAAGCATTTAAATTATCTGCATAACCTGAATAAAATGGAAACTTTGTCGTGTCAGCTGCATGGTGTCTTTTTTTACCTAATATAATTTGAAAACATATTTATGACTCATCAGTCTTTTAAAGTTAGACTTTAATGGAAAGGTAGATGATAGCTGGTACTAAGAAGCAATAATAGACTAGCTTAGAAACTTGAAAAAGGAGAAAGACAACTGCGAATTCAGATTTAATGTTATCAATGCAGTTTGCTTCCCCAGTGGGAATTCTACACTCATCTTTTCCTCCAACATTCAAATTTCATTAAATAAACTTGATGAGATAATTTCACACCATTAGTGATATTTGCACTTCTGTGGTGCCATTAATTTTGTCTCTCTGGGTATGAGTTCCCTCTCCATAAAAAGGTTGTAAATCAGGGTTTCCTAAAGAGCCTCATAATGAACATGACCTCAGGCTGGGGCTGCCCATCTACCCACAGTGCAAACCCAGTTGTGGGCTGCTTTGAATTCTGGTAACAGTGACCATGACAGCATCCCCAGCTTAAGGCTCTTTTCTCACATATCCCACAGATCTGGAAAAGCTGGTCGGTCCATGACATCTCCAACTTGTAAATGGTTCTGCTGAGTAGGGCCACAATTAAAAAGCCCCTTTAGGAGAGACAGAGAAATACTTTGTGAGCTACAAATATGCTCTGGCCTTCTAGGAACGCCTGCTGCACTGCTTTCAAATCCAGAGAGTGCTGACATCTAGACATTTCCAATTTATGAAAACCCAAAGCGCTTCCTCATGTAGAAACTGCAAAGCTTGTGAAAAGACTAGAAATAGAATAATAGAAATTATGTTTCTGTGAAGAAAGCTAATTTTTATCCCTTTAGGTAACCATGTAAACACTATATTGAAGAAAAAAAGTCTACATGAACTGCTGGCAATGGCTAAAGGAAGAAAAACTATCAATGGTTATCTAGGGCCACTACACTTAAGTCTACTTAAGCTTTTTTGTTAAATATCAATAAGGATACACACTGAGATGGAAAAATTTTCATAATTATAGAGAAAAGAAAGAAGGAACCATTTCTAGAGATTTTTTGAGGGTTTAAGAAATCAAGTGGTGATAGTAATGTGATGTATACCGTATATATTCTATTCCAAAACTAATCACATCGGATGCTGAAAGAGCAAGTAGAAAGGTAAACCTGTAAATATGCTGGAACAGATTACATCTTTCAGAAAGTTACTCCTAGCTCTGTGCCAGTCAACATTCTTATTAAAGGTCTGTTGAGCCACACAAAACCATAGAGGAGCTTGAAGATAACACAGAAGACTGAAAGTAGCTCAGAATCAGGGAACACAGGATAAACAATAAGGCAGGACAGACGCAGCAGATGATTCAGGCAAAGTTCCCCTGAACATCATGTACTTAATATGGCTAAACTCAAGACAATACAAATCTTGGAAAAGTGTATGTAGTTCACCTGCAAAGAAATAAATTTTTAAAGGGAGTGACTCAGAAAGTGAGTCAAGGTTCATATCTGATAAGCAAGTGAACAGATACTGTGAGGACAATGTGCAGGCTAAGGTTATGTGAATACAATCCCTACTCAACCTCTGAACCAACTGGAAGCTGCACAGCCATATCAGCACAGGTGGTAATATTCAGTTATTATATTTTGTATCTTGGTAATCAACAGAGAGAACTACATGCAGGCTGCCATTTTTTTACCACTTTTCAGTTCATTAATGTCTCGCTCCTGCTGGTGATCAGGAGCACGACTATGACCATGACCATGACCATGACCATGACCATGACCATGACCATGACCATGACCATGACCATACCTATTCACGTGCACACAGCTTCTATGGGACATGGTGATTTTGTAACTCTCCAGTTGCTTCCAGTTCTGCGAACACTTATTGACTTTGTTTCTGCTAATGAGTTGAGACTTACCAGGTGACACAAAACACCTGAGGGGCAACCAGCACAGATTGCAATTAACTCTTAGTTCCTGTTTCTGTTATTTAATTAGCAACATCAATTTTGAGCACTACACACGCTGATCACAGAAAATACAGGTAATTACCAACAGTCATCAAACCTTATTTTCTAAATTACATGCCAAGGATAAATGATTTTAAAGTATAAAAATAATGTAAACAAAACATTTTTTATGCTGTGACTCTGCTGGATAAGCTTCACAGTTCCTCATATTAAATGATAATTCCTACTTTTTTCTAGGGTCAGCAGACACAATCTAATAAAAACCATTCTCTGTGGAAATCTCAGAATGTGTTTTCCTACAGAGCAATGTAAAAATGCAGAGTGTGCATAGAGAAATGAACTAGAAGTGAGGTAGGCCTTAGGAACACCATTTACTGTTTTTGCTACTCTGTGAAGATGTACACTGAAGAGGGTAAGGTGTTCAATGGCTACTCAGGGCTTTAATGGACTGTTTTACTTTGGATCCTGTTTCACCTGCCTACAACTAATGGGTACTTCATAGTCCCTGGTCCAGAGCTTTTACATATAGTCCATAAATGTGTAACTCTGAATACTGAAGTGAAAATCTATGCCAGAAAAAGCTCTCCTGTCTTGTAACATAGAAAGACTAAGAGCTAGGTCTATGCCTACAGGACTGTACTGGCTTCTATGTCATCAAAATGAGAAAAACTGTGTTTCTCAGGTTAGCTCCTGGCCTTACACCTTACAGAGACTATACACTGTAAATGAGCAAGTCCTCCAGGTTTCTGTTGAGCCTGAAGGAAGCTGGAGCTGGATGAAAAGTGCAGGTGCCTTTGGTAGTGGCAGAGGTTTGATTCAGGCAATAGCTCTAGGTTTCCGCTGAACTGGAAAGACTATGGCTGTGAATGAAAGGGATCGTTATTCCT
>NW_010336641.1:86518-93171 GCF_000700745.2 Antrostomus carolinensis
TCTGGGACCCACTGCTGTTCACACAAGCGCCAAAGTCAACACTGCTTCACCTCCATGAAGACAACGGCTCCAAAGCAGTTGCCAGAACTTGATGGAAGCCCCTGAAAAGGGATTGCTTAGCCTGGAGAAGTGAAGATACAGGAAGGAGCTTGGCAATGTTTATAAATATCTGATAGGAGGAAGTAAAGAAGGCAGTGGCAGGCTCTTCTTGATGGTGCCCAGTGACAGGACAGGAGGCAATACGCACAAACTGAAACACATAAGGTTTCATTTACTTATAAGGAAACACTTTTTTACCGTGAAATTGGTCACACACTGGCACAGGTTGCCCGGACAGGCTGTGGAGTTTCCATCCTAGGAGATATTCAAAACCTAAATGGAGAGGGTCCTGAGCAACCTGCAGGTCTAAGGGACTTTGCTTTGGGCAGGGGGTTGGACTACACCATCACCAGAGGCTCCTTCCTGTCTCAATGATTCTATGATAAGAAATCAAGCAAAACATTAAAAATTACCCAGAATTCTGTGCATTGTACCTATACTGCAGACTTACAGCAACTTCTGTCCTAGAACAAAAATTTGGAAGTAATTCTATAAGGGGTAACGACACAGAATTTTTCTGAAGGGGAAAAAATAAAATCAGTAAAGTAAGAAAATTAAAAAAAATGTTTATTTCTTTCAGTAAGAAACTCTCTAGCTCACTGTTTAAGTCTTTCATCCGGATCACTTTCACAAAGCTACAAGGCTGATGACAATAAAACAATGAGAAACTTACTTTTGTATCTAATATTAAACAGCTGTGTTTATTAATAAATACAGGACAAAACCTGCCAAGAACAAGAGTGGCATTTTGCAATAATTTTCCAGAGCAGCTGTTATGATCGTTCAAGGAATATGAGTGCTCCTATTAACATGCACAAAATTATTCACATATTCAGCATTATGCTTCAGCATTTTGCTGCCTTGCTGCTTATTGGCCTTTGTATTTTATAGGACACTTATAATAGGATCACAGATAGTGCATGGTATACAAGGATGGCCCCCATCACTAAACAGAAATCTGTTATGCATGTAACACTTTAAGGAGGAAAGTACTTCATATCACTTCAGAGCATGAAATTTTCTGAAATATGTATTCTATTTCATGCTTAGTTGTGCATAAATTGGCATAAAATCTTAAGATAGCTCTCATGAAATAAAATTAAAACATTACTTATACTGTGCCAGCACTTACATTTTATAACAACAGAAGCACACAGCCCTGCTGGTTCTGACCAAATGTCCAGCTCTCCAAATACTGTGTCTTGTGCACAGCCATAAGTAGACAGGAAGGGAAGAGTAAGGACAGGGCAGGCATATGAAATCTCTCCCCTGCTACTAATCCTGTGTCAAACCACTCTTGGCTTGGGGGATTTTCTGAGCCTATTATAGTTTGCCATAATAATAATCTTCAATAGATCTCCCTTTAAAGTTCCTTCTGTGAACTTGAGAAAACTTCTCCCACCCACAGCAACACTAGGTAAGGTCTACTGATCACTGTCTGGAGAACTACCTGCTTCATCTGATCTGAACTTAGCTCCTTCTGAGAACAATGAAGCCATCATCCAAAGAGGAGGCAACATCACAGTGCAGCCATTCCCATGATGTGATTTGGGGCAGTGAATACATAGGTTAGGCCACAGAGCTGCTCTGGGCTGTACTAGCACTACAAAATCCTGATCCCACCCACAAAATCTCAGAACATGTTCTGACATTATATGTTCCACGTGCTCTATCATGCTTCAAGTAAGTTTTCTTCATCTGGTTTCAAAAAAACACTTTTACAATTAACTAGTATTGCAGTATTTTGTATTTTCTTTTCTATGTGCTTTCTTTTAGGATTATTTCTCAAAAATAAAACCATTTTGTCAATGAATTAATTATTGTCATAAACAGTTGTAAAACTCTGACATTTATTTCAAAGGGAAAATTTTGTCATGTGTAAAAGGTTCTAAACAGCTTGAAGAAAGCCACTTAAAACTCTCTTTCTCTTTAGAAAGTGGTGATAATTAAATAAATTATGTAAGCGTGAGTTTTCCGTTACTGAACTCAATAGCAGTGCCCCCAATAGCTTCTGTAATACAGGTTTCAACACTAGATTTTGCTTCATTCATCAGGAGCATAGAAGTGGAGCATATGGAAGCTGCAGGAAGGCTATCACCTTAGGTATTGATATTAAAAAAGCTGCTTCTTTCCCCTTAGAACTTGCTAGAGATCAAAGCACTCCACAGAAGTTGTCAGATTGGGATAAGCTTCTAAGCCTAAATATGATATGAAGTTTACCCAGTTTCCTGCCTTCTCACCTGCTCAGTGTTTCTGATGCAGGGCCATAAAGGTGCCATGCAAGTACATGGTTGCAGAGAGATTTTCTGCTTGATCATTTCTGACCACTGTGCTTTCCCTCTACAGTTCATGGAATATGAGATCAAACCTAGACCTAGGATGCCAAAGACAATTGGTTAAGCTGGTGCTTGTTCTATTTCAATCATTATGCTAGGATTAACTCTACTTTGTTTCGGCAGAATTACTATCATTGCAAGGCAGGACAGTAACTTTTTATTTTTTTTCCTTCTGGAAAGGGCACATTTAGGCATGCAGATCTTTTAGACAAAGGATGAAGAGTCACATAAGATGTGATTTGAAGACGAGAACTCTCCACATAATGGTATATGATAAAAGCTATCCCCTTTTTTTGGCAGCTACAGCTTACTCTTCCTCGCCCACTCACCAGCTGTTATTCCTCTGTATGTGAAATGCATCCAAATCATTTCACATATATATAAAAACCCCCCAAAATAACAAAAACCCCAAACCCAAATCAAGTTAATAATAGAGCAATTCAAACATATGACGACATGACATCCAGAAAAACAGTCACTTTAGTCATTCAACTGATCAAGTCAAACACCACATTGTTAGAATTTGATTAGCAGCCATTGCAGAGATTGAGCAATGGCACAATGGAGTGGAAAATCTTCTGGAGAATGAGACAATGGAGACAAATGGAGCTAGGAGACAATGACAGAGCTGTAGCTTGTGACGTTGCCTATCCTTCCTCTCCAGGTCGTTCACAGCCTCTAATGGCATAAGAAAAAGACATCTTTCAAAAGTACAGTTCTGTATGCTTAGAATAATTTGAAAATTACCCATGCGCTGACTTTGAATGCACAAAATCCTTAGAAAAGGATACAAAGTTTTCATGTACAATTTAATTGTCCACATTTTCACATAACTGCAAACTATTTCAGAGGGATAAAGATGACAACAACCCATGTCCACAATGACAGAACCTGATAAAAGTTTTGTCAGTCATTCAGTACTGAATAAATAAACTTTAAATGATGTAAAATAAAATATAAGACCATCAAACGACTTCATTCACTAGGCCTGGGACCTACTTCACCTATGGTGATTCATGGGGACTTTGCAATAGAAATTTATCAGGGTAACGTTGCTTTGATTACTGTGGGAAATCACTCTTGTGCTTTAAACTCATACAAAATTATTCATAACTATATCAACATATTTGCAAAAATAACACAAAGAAATCTGGTTAAAACATATATTATCTTGTTCCACATAAATAAAAATAATGGCAAAATTTTCTTTGTTTTGATTGTGTACGGTAACAGCTCTCCACTGTTAGCTTGTATCTTTGTTATGGACCTATTATTACTTAACTCCTACTGCTCAGCTGTCTCTCTGTATAAGGTATACAGAACATATACTAACAAATTAATCCCCATAACAAATGTGTTTTTTCCATCTGTCCCTAAAAATCAAGGTTTCAGAGACATAAACTTCAGAAACTGATGTCAGAAGGAAATAACTTGCCTCTAATCTGAGGCAATAATTAATCAATATTCATTATTCAAAAGCCCTTATCCAAGCAATCAACACTAAATAGCAATTTAAGTTCTAAAAGTGTAACCACCTTCCTAACCTGGATGAGCATCAGCTGAACGGGATGCTTGTTTCTACTCTAAGACTCTAGCAAAAACAGACACATTGCAGCTGTGGAAAAAAGGTTCAAAATATGACAGATAACACTGAAGGACTCTGGCAAATGGGCTCCAGAGAACTTGTGGGCTGGGGTGGAGTAGTACAGTTAAGATGTTACTACTCCATGTAGTATTCTTTGCCCTTCTGCAAAGAGACCACCAATCTCCTGCTTGTGCTGGTGGAACAGGACTTGCAGCCAAGTCACACATGGTGCATAGATGGACTTCTGGTTCATGAAGAAAAACCACAGAGGAAGGCAGGTTGCAGTAGAATGCTGGACATTAATTTGGTAGTTGAAACAGGAATTTGTCCTATTTCACTGCCCTCCATTAGGATGATTAAATACAGGCAGCCATGATAACATATTAATATCAGCATTTAAATCTGGCAAAGCCTGAAAAAAAAGTAATCAATATCTTCTGGACAAAATTCACCACTCAAAAATATTTACTATTAGGAAATAAATCCAACATAGGCCAAACCAAAGTGTGTTCAAACAGCACATCAGGACAGCATATTCAAGACCTGACTATACCTGATGGGCTTGGATGCCCCTAAGAGCATCCACAGTGAGGTCTGCAGCTCCTTGCAAAACCCTTATACAATAGGGAGGCAGCTGGCAGACCTAGAAGCATGTGATGCTTCCCGACCATTCTCAAGACTGACACACAAACGCAGTGCAAAACTACTATATGGAAAGACATTATAAATCTCACATAGTGGTTAACCGCAGAATCAATGTGTTACAATATTTCTCCCACCCAAAGCAGGCTTTAAAAGATTCATGTCATTTACTGGTGTATCATCACTTTTTTGAGTAACTTTAGATAGATAATGAATACCTGAACTAGTAGTGAACTTTTTCAAAAGATCTAGGTATGATGTTCACAGGTGCCATTATTTTATTTTAACAATTAATACCTTGAGCAGTTGATTGAATCATAAAATATGAATTGAACAGGGAAAGGAGTTAAGATGTTCTTTTTTTAGCAGTTGTACAGACCTTCCGCTATTTAAATTAACATGACTGATGCAGGGTGAGGAAAAGAAAGACAAGGGAAAATATTAAGAGAGTGAGAGATACAGATTTGTTTTAATGATGTAAAAATGAAACATGGAGCTCCTGAGATGCCTCGGTTTTGTAAAACTGCAAGGTGTGGGAGGAAAGTGATTTGTAGCAAAAAGCTTATGCCTTACTGTATCTCCTGACAAGACAGGAGCCTGTGATTCTCAGAGATAACGGTGTGTACCTTTCATTTAAAAGGATGTCTAAGTACATTACAAACTGATTTACAAAATCTACACAGAATTAATTATACATAATGCTGCCATTTATCACTGAAATTCAGCTATCAGTAGGAGAAACAGAACAAGTAACGAAGGCAGGGAATGGGTCCTCAGAGACCCATGCTGTATGTGTTCCAGTGAATCTTCCTCTTTCTCTAATGGTCATGGTGAATAATAACCTGCAATAAAGGCAGACAATTTAAGTTCTGCAAGACAGAGCTCAGCAGGCCTGAGACCTGCGCTCTTTTCTGACACATTAAGTGTAATAAATGACAAAACGTTTGCCATATCTCCCCACTTTGCTTGTCTGCCACCGAATAAGGGATGCCTGCTGTTATTGATACCATGAGAGTGGTACCACTTGGACACAGAGGTTATCGCTCCTACTCAGGTGGAAGAGTTATGCATTTTGAAGCTCAACATTTCTGCTCCAGCCTTTGCTGATTGTAGGGTTGCAGAAATACCAAATGCTTTCATCTATCTGACAAACTGCATAAAGGAAACAAAACTACAAATTTTTACTTCCCACTGAAATGAGGAATCAAAAAAAGCATTTCTACTAACTGACATTTTCCATTTGGCATTTCACTTTCGAGCACTTACAGAAAAAAATAAAGACAATGAAAAGTTAGATTTGGTCAATATTTCCACCTATGCTGAAAGAGCAAAGCAGTCAGAAGTCTCCTATAGGAAATACAAGACACAAGATCAACCAGTCTGCCGCGTTTGTGGCTGAGGGAGCATAATTGCCACCCCTAGGGCCCCAGGAGAAAGTGACACTCACAGAGTCTGTTAGCATCCTTGGCGAAGGAAATCCTGATCTATCTTTCAGAAACTCCTCCATTTTATACAAAGCACATTCAGTCAGGAAATGGCAGAGAAAGATAGTCTAGCCTGGTGGTTAGGACACCAACAGTGCTTGAGTGCTACAGCTACTGTTCTAGTAAATCTCCAATTAGCTCACATAGGGTAAAAAATTGTCAAGGGAAGACAATGAAAGAATCTAATGCAGAAAAGCAGATTGTCCAAAACTAAGTTCAAAACCCCCTGAAGATGAGATGAGGAAGGGTCTCCATACCCTGGGAAGTATTCTAGAGACTCAGCTGTTGCAAAGATGGGATTTTCTGTGTCCTCTTCTTTGCCTTTCCCACAAGTTCATTTTTTCAGTCAAAGCTACTTACTGAATTAGACCTGAACATGAACTCTCTTTGGGATGACTTTTTTGTGACAAATTTATTGCTTACCAAAAATATTTGAGTCAGCTTTCCTGATCCTGGCTCCTTTTGAAGTGGGTTAAAAACAAATCTGTCCAAAAGAAAATTAATTTC
>NW_010336641.1:93193-97673 GCF_000700745.2 Antrostomus carolinensis
TAAAGCTAAGAATTCACTCTCTCATTACCATTTTATCCTGTGAAGTGTGAATTGGTCAGAAGAAACTGTGAATGCACAGATTTTTGTTTTCCCTTTGATCAGTTCCTCAGCCAGAGGAGTCTTTCTAAAACCTGCTGGTAGAAGAATAAGTTTCCTTAAATAAACCAGAATAAGAGGCACTAATTTAAATACTTTATTCTAGAACACAAATCAATTTTATATTAATAGGACTAAACTTTCACAAAAAAAGGAAAGATCTGCATTTGAAACTAACTTTTGCCATGAACTTTCTACTTCAGTTCAAGACAGTTCTGCCAACTTGTGTACTCCCTGCAGGTGAAGCCAGAGGATAAAAGTAAAACCTGGAGCTGGAATACATTGAGTTCTGCACTGTTACTTGACTTTCAGAGTTAATTATTCCCATTATTATCTCAGCAAGAAATGTTCCTTTATATTTGTATGCTACTTTTATTGATTGTCTTTAATTGCCTGGCTCACTTTAATTATTAGCCTAGGAAATTCTGGGGATGTCAAAGAAGAGTCTCTTAGAAGAGTGACTGTGTTAAAGAAACAAGATTTCTTTAGCTCTGTGCATTAAAAAGACTTCCTGCAATTATTCCATCACTTTTGTCTTAGTTTTTTAAAAATATGCTTTCTGGACTTACAAGGTCAATAATAATCCTCCTCAAACATGAATGAACTTCAAAACATGCAGACTTGTCTTCCTAAGCTTTGCAAACAGTCTCCATTATTCTTTTGAGAAGCATGACCTGCTACATGTGTCTTTCTAGGACGCTGGCTGAAAATGTCATTGTTGATATCATTAACCACTGCTAAAATTTTTACTCTCTTGCTCATCTACTTAAGCCAAGAAGCCCATATTTTTGCACGCATTTTAGATGCCAAAACCCACTCTGCTCCCTAGCTGACCCATAACATCCCAGAAAAGTCTATGGAACAGTCTTGAATTTCTCCATATAAAAATGAGAATGACTCAAACAGAAAGAAATGTCAAATTAAAACAACAGGAATGGCACTGTGGTGATCATTTCATTCAAGAAAAATAAACCTTAAAAAATCCAGGGGAAGAGGTACAGAGTTGTCTGCTTGCTGTTGTGATGAAGTGATGCAGAATCTGGCCTTGCCACTGGCTTGCCACATGGCATCTGCCACTTCATCCATATTGAGTTTGAAAGATGGGAAAAACAAAAAAAAAAAAAAAAGAAGACAACACTTTCCCCAAGATTCGTTTAATCTGCTCACATCATTTGGCCAGATCTTTGGTTGGTGAAAGTGGACATGCAGCCATTGATCAGGGTTTGCTGATTTACACTTCTGGGGGATTTATTATTCTCTGGTTGTGCTAAAGCACAGACCACCTCAGTGCCCCACGCTGCTTCTCACTCTCATCTAGACTCTAAAAACTAGTTTTAGATCAGTGAGTGAAGGCACTCGTTTTTCTTTGTTCTAGACATCTTCATAATCAAATCTATTAGTGCTGATTTAACAAAAGGTATAAAAAAGAAGATCAGGTAGAGCTCTAAGTAACAGGTGAAAGATTTGACAAGTAGGGTAGGTATAAACATGGGTCCTTGAATAACTGATTTTCATGCTAATCTTTCTGACAACCAGACACAAGCTATAGATTTCTTTTTTCTAACTAAACTCTGCTAAGGTCAAGTATTCAGCTTATGAGATGAGGACAAAAGAGCTATGGTGTTCCTCCAGCAGCAATAAAGAGAAGATAATTAGGCAAACAAAGCTGAAAGTACAGACCTGTTAAGAATCTGGAACCAAAGCTGCCTGAATTCAGCAAGAATATTTCCTTTTATGCTGATGGATTTGGGGTAGGCTTGTACTAAGTAAGCAAACTTGACAGTAGGAAAACTGCTATTTCTCTATCAGAGAAAAAGCTAAAAAACTATTCACAAGGTGTCATTCACTTCTGTCAAAGCTCTTCACTGTATTTCTCCTCTCTGGTCTGTTCCAAATAATTTTAGACATCCCTCCTTTTTCAGATGCAAGCCCCGGTCACAACCTGCCACTTCTGTGGGCTACTTCTTTAGGTGGGGGATTGTTTACTGACATCTGTAATGTTAGGATTTAAATTACTTTTGCATGATTTTTTTATTGACATCTGTAATGTTAGAATTTAAATCACTTTTGCTTAAGCCTCTTAAAGTCTATTAGTTTATGAACTATGGAGTAAGTAACAGCCTGCTGGTGGATGATACTATCCTACATGTCCTCACATAGCCTAATGGAGTGGAATGGGTGCAGTTGTTTCAGATATAACATATAAATCAGATACATAACTTTTTAGAGGGACGGTAAGAGACTATTTCTAGAGTCTTTTCTTTAATACACTTACCAGTGATCTAATAAAACAGTGTTCCTGAGAACAAAAGGACACTTCTACTTATAAGAGAGCATGCAGAAACTCAGAAACATCTTGCTAGAATGTAGATGCAATTAAAACCCCACAGAGGATGCTGTTATGAAAGGGACATATACCAGACGGGCTCAATTTCTTAATAAACTGAGAGGAAAAAACAGAGGAGTGATTTTTCAATTAGATTCAGAATCAGTTTGGAAGCTCTCTAGGAGTGAAAAAGAACCTGTCAATTATACTGATGTAACACTGAACTATACTGAAACAACAAAACAGCTTCAAGTAGCTGCCTGAAAATAAATGTACCTGTTAGGTCACTGGGCTAGATGTGTTGCTAGTGTAATTTCTCTTAAGTCAGTAGTGTTATACCAGCCATATATTTCATTCACTGAGTTCTACAATCTTCGCTTCAATTTTTGGAATAATCAGACATATTGTGCGTGGTGGGCATATGGTGTAGTTGCAAACCAGAAGATCTGCCCTCAAACTATTTTTGGTTATTTCCCTCTCTCCTGTAAAAAAAAGAGAAATCTGTAACAACAAATACTGAAACTGAATGGCTGTGTCTTCTGTTATAGCAACTATGCTGAAGTACCCAGGGATATTACTTCAGTACACACAATAAAAATCCTCTTTAGCATTTTTCATGACACTAGATGGTAGCGGCAGTACATGAAAAAATAGTTCTCTCTATAGTCCTGATTAGGAAGATAAAAGACAGGAAAATAAACATAGGCACTCATCTAGCATTTACTTTCCACTGGCAAAACATAGAAGGGTGGATTTTTTAAAACTCTTTCTAATATAAAACAGTAAATAATCCTTAATTAATTATTTACAAGTGCCAAAAGTGAAAGCTTTCCATGAATCCTCCAAATATCTTTCAAAATGTTTGTATTTAAGACAAAGTATAATATATCAATTCTTCTAAACATGACATTTAAGTAAGTATATTATTGCCAGCTGCTCACTGGCAATTACAGTTTCCAAAATGCCCGAGTGTGTCATAGCACTGCTCTTTTGCTTAAGACAGGGTATTTTTAATTTTTGAGATTGTCTTATGAAACATAAACCCTGTCCCTGTCAGGGAGAAATGTAACTACTCCCTCTCCTCATCTCTAGCTACGATGACCCCTGCTCTTCCAGATTTACCTAATATTTTAATGCCAATAGGAAACATAATTGCCTTGTGTATTTCCTCTCCCATCTGCTGTATAACTGCACCTTTTCCTGCAACCGGGAGACAAAAGTACCTCTGTGCCAATTAGCTTTTCAGTTCTTTTTAGGTAAGGGAATCAAGCCTAATTGAAACACACTGTGGCAGTTTGGTTGCTGCAAGTCACATCAACACTAAAGAGGATGCAAGGTAACTGATCTGTTATCCAGCAGGCACTGCCCATTACAGGACATATGGAAAGGCATTCTAATATTAAACATGTCTCTATGCAGCATCTCATCATAGCTCTTCAGAGCTTGGTGAAGTAACTATTCTTTGTTGGCAATGGAAATGTGTGTTAGAGCATTTATCCATATTATTTATTTTATTAAAGAGACTTAGGAAACAAACTATTCACATACAAATAATCCTGTCACTGCTAGGAAGAGATTGCTGTTAAATTTCCTCGCCTTAAAAATGTTTTCTCATAACTCTTGACTCATGCAAATTTAGAGAGTCCTTGACAGGCTTAAATCCTTCCTTTATACTCTCAGTATGAATCAGGTTTAGAAACTACCATGCTAATAAAAATCACTTGTTGAAGGAGAGGCAGTTTAAGGCCACTCTTTCAGAGCTGGAAGATGTTGTGAAGGGTGATCACAACCTCTCTTATCTACATATACCATTTTCTGCTTGCCATCATCTCAAACATGATATAATTATGGTTGTGTGCCTGGTGTTTCAGTCTGCATGGTATCACCTTTCCCATCACTGACAGCAGCCTAACCAGCAACTTATGGACATTGGCTCATTTGTATTCTTTTCTGCTTTTTGAAGCTGTCAGTTCTGGGAGAGCCAGAAGGCCACAAGCAAGTCAGGAAATGGGCAGCCTCACTTAAATAAAGGTTTCTTTCTGTCTAACACTCTCAGGC
>NW_010336641.1:97710-112449 GCF_000700745.2 Antrostomus carolinensis
TTTTTTCCTTCTCCACTTTCAATTTTATCCTGTATCATTAGAGATGTTTCTATGACTCGTTTAAACATCAGGTCTGCAAGACTAGAATAACTGATACTTTTGCTGAAAAGAAGAGCTCATTTAATTTATTTAATATCTGCTAATACCTGTGCCCTTCTCATTACCACCCACATTCTTTCTAGGCTGGCGGGAGGATCGCCCGTCAGATGGGAGATATTGACCTGTAACTCGTCATGAATTCAGTTTCTCACCAGAGACTTGCTCTGCCATAAGAGAAAAGGGAATTAATTCACTAATGCAGGAAGCATTAGCATGTGCGGTTATATCATCTACAGAGAATGAACTTCATTAACACAACCAATACAGAACCACAAAACCCTTAAAGAGCATCTGAGCTCCTTTTTTCTTTTTATGAAACATTACCATTGATTTACTTTCCCAGATGTACTCCTTGTTAGAGTCTGATGGCCAGCTTAAGTGTTTTATAAGAGGAAAAAAAATCTCAGAAGGTTTTATTTCTCTGAGGACCACATTTATTTGCAGATTGTTTCCATTATTTTTTCCTGTCTCTAATAATATCACAGCACTTGTAATAGAGAAGAATGTCTGTCCAATATCATCTCATAAGTAAGACATGATGTAGTTAACAATTAACTATTAATGTAAATGAAGATTCAAGGTTTATTTGCTTTTTACCTTTCTGTTTCTGTGCAGTTATGCTAAACTTAGTAACAAGTGAGAACAGCTCAGCTCGCACTGGGAGGCCAAGACAACTTTTTAAATATATGCAATACATGTTTTCCTGCTAAAGTAGATAGGTTCAAATAATAACGTTATATGACCACTTAGACTTTATTTTCTCAGCAGATAATATAACTCTTGCATCTTTCAATAGCTGCAAAAAAATTAAACAATTTTGCATAAATATTCTCCCCAGCTCACTGGACAACTGTGTGAGAAGAAGAATAGACAAAAACACAGACATTGTTTCAAGGCGATTCCTCATGTGGACCTCCTTGACTGTCTGCTTTCACATAGCTTTAGGATATACACATACTTACATGGGAGCACTGAAGTAATTCATCTGACAGATGCTTACCAAATTGCTACACAAAAGGTATACAGATAACATAGTGATGGGTGCAGGACAACACTTTTGAATAGGATGATACACAACATTTGATGGAAAGGACACACAGTCCAATCATGACATGATTTGGGAGGATACTGGAAGATTTTCTATGGAATATATGTCAAAAATGGAAAGGCAGTGCATGGTGGTATAACATGGCAATGTAAAGTCTGAAGAAGACCCAAAATAAAGAATATATTTGAATAGAAATATAAATTAAAATCTTTATAGTTAAGCAGCTTTTTCACAGGGGTAAATGGGGAAGACTGAAGACTCAATTTCTCCAACATGGCCTCCTCTGGTGTCAGAGAAGGAAGCAGCAAGTTTCCTCAGAAAAGATCCTCTGGAGACAAGAGAGGAGGGACCCAATGAATGACCTTTGGGAAAGGAGGATGTAGATAGACTGGTAACCTCCACTCATCTACTGCTCTCTCAGCTGTCAATCTGCATGGTGAAGTAGAAGGTCAAGAAATTTAGTATTAATCATTAAGGAAGCAGTATAGTTGAGTTACATGAAAAAATCTAATGTAAAGAAGAAATACTATTTGAGATAGCCACTATTCCCTTTCTTCCTCCCCCATTCCCTATCTAGGGATGAAATTAGTAGAAAAGAGAAAGGAAATAAAGCAGTATAAAAAATGTAAAATGAAAAGTAACATGGGAAGAAAACTATAGAAAAGGACTAGAAAGAAGTGACCTTTAGTCACCAATACCTAATGCAAAAACATCTAACCTCATACCACTTTATCTACAGTAAAGAAGCCAAACAAGAAATCTTATGTTCCTGAAGTAATCATTTTGGTGGTTTGGGGTTTTTTTTTAATGCTGGTTGGTTTTTTTTTTTTTAATTCTGTTACTTCCTACCCAGCACTGCCACACAGCTTCTTGCCTGCAGTAGCTGCCCCAACATCAGTTCTCACCTTACATGTAACCTCTCATGCCAGCCTCATATCCCAGTACTGAGACTACCCAACTAGAGTATGACCTCCTCAAACATCAGTGGAGGGATTAATTGCTGATTAAAATCCTGAAGGTGCAAGAGATTATTACACCTTGCAGGAGAGTAGCTGTACACCATTAATACCATCAGGACATTTGCCACTGAATTCAGAGTGTAATGAAACAAGTCCTATAAAAATGAGATTTGTGAATGCACTTCTTTTACAGAACAGTTTGTCCCATATCAGGGGGAAGCTGCATCTTTGGCAGATTTACAGTAATGAAATTTTTCTCTGACCTTTTACTCTGTCTCTTTACATTACAAATAAATGTTAACATCCTACTAATTTGGATCAGTCTGGCCTTCCTAGCCAATATTCTTCTAATATATTTTAAAGTTTCTAAGATGACAAAAGGTGGGTGGCTTTCTTTGCTCTGAAACATTCTATTTTCCAAATAATTATTCACTCTGATTCATCATTTTGCAGTTTACCGATGAGATAACATATATTGCCTGTAACTGTTTACTTAGCTTTATTACAGGTAAGAAGGACAACAATCAGCAATAAGTGAACAAATATTTGCAAGCTATGGTTACTGCATAAGAGATCATGATCACACTCAGGAAGACATATGAACTTTAAACAGATAAAGGCATGGTAACGGAGATTATATATTAATGGAAGTAAATTACTGACCAGGTTGTTAATTTCATTCAGAATATCCTAAGCATATATTCCGTTAAGGTATATGTAATATATCCCAAATATTTTTTTAAAAATCCAAGGAAATTAATTGGTTTCCATGAAACATTTTAATTAGAATTTCTAGTTTTCTCTAAACTTTTCACAAAGAACAACTGATATTTCTGAGCGAGGTCACATTTAAAAGAATTGGAGGATAAAACTGCACACCGATGTTATTAGTTTTAGAGTTAGTTTAGCTACTGGCCAAAAGCCTTTGCTATGTTTTTGCCCCAGTTTTGCTCAAACAGCAACCTAAAAACTTGGTCAAAACTCCTGAAGAGAATAAGAAATTAATATTAAAGGCAGTTTCAGTAGAACACATTGCTTTATTAGATTTTCCCCCCAAAATTATCTAGATTCTTTAATATTATAAAGACACACAATGCTTTATTCATAATGAAAAGCTCATGTTTCCATCAGCTTTAAGGCTGAAGAACACTAATAATTTTATCTTTAATGATCTATTGAGAGACCTTAGTCATCAATACCTGTATACTACCTATACACGGATAAAAGGCAGCATTGAATGAGAAAACACTTTAAAAAATTAGCTCTAGAAAAATTATTCTTTACACTTAACAATTTGCAGTTTCTTCTGCAACTTATCAACCACACCTATAAGAGCAGAGAGCAGCCTTTTGACTCTCACTACCTTCCAGAAGGTCAGAAAAATATCTGTATGCTTTTGGGGAGAGTGCCTCTGCCTATATAAGCTCTGCTGCTGCTGCTGATCCTGTGAAATTAGTGCAGCAAGGATAATACAGTTCAATAGCCCTAGTTCAAAAGCCTTCATATTTTCAGATTATTTTGTTCCGCTCCACATGGTTTAATGGATGGGGGATAACATAAAGGCCTTGGGGAACTATTCCATCTCCTCAGTGCTTGTGTGATACTTACTGTAATGCTAATGGGAGTTACATGTGTGCATCCAGGGAAGAATACACCATGGTTTTTAATATGATAAACAAAGAGCAACCTAGAAACAACTTAGTTTTTACTTCAGTGCAAATCTGCAGTGTACATTTGAAACACAGGAACAGTAACAGATTTTTTAAAAAATCACTATTTTTTGAGTATTGTGGCTGCAAAATTCTCTACCCCAGAACAGCTGGGATGTTTGAAATCTGATCTGATAGACTTGTTTTATGAAAATCAAGTTTATGAAGCATTTTAGAGATTGGTACTGTAACCACCATACTTAACTATGATATATATAATTGACTGTATAGAATATATACACATATTATATATATAAAATGGGTATAGCTATTCATACATACATATATATATATATGGGACAGGGCAATTAGGTTCTATTTTGTGCAAGGAGACTTTGTGCTACTTTGAGGAAAACATGCAGGCAAATCACATACATGGGAAACTGCTTTGGAGAACAGTTTTGAAATGGATGACACCACTGGCTGACACTGTGCACACACACAGACACACACACAGGCACATGTGCACATACGCATGCATACAAGAGACAGAACATATTAAATATTGGCTGTATTGCTTTGAATGATCACCTCTTTTCCCTAGAATGCTGGAAATTTTACTTTCAGAATTCCAGCATGCAGGTAGATAGGTGTTTTTTATGCATACTGAACTTTTCTAATTATTCTATTCCACCCTGAAGTGACTATGCTGTAAATCAGATCCACACACACCTGCACAGCTAGAATAAGAAAGAAACTGCATGCTTTGAAAGCCTTCAGTACATTTTGTATCATTTATAAGCTAGAGAAACTCTCAAGTAGAGAACACATCGTGTGAAGACTAGCTTTGATTCAAACTCTTTTAACCAGTTATCAAGGCAAAGCTGGGAGTTAAACAAGATAACATAACTTCCTCTGTTTCTGAGGGAATTCATTTCTCTGAAAGACACAACTTTTTAATTGAATCCATTTTTAAGTTCTTACTATGCTGATAAAATATTTGAAACAGGATCACAAGGCCATTAACAAAAAAATTCAAAAGTAATAATGAGAAGGTCTGCTAATCTGAAAAACCTAAGGGTTTTTTGTTTTTTTGTTGTTAAGTCACAAATGTCTTTCCACTGCAAACTTTTTGCTCAAGAGGTATTGACCTGAATCATTCATGTGACGTCTCCCTGCAGAGCAATTCCCCAGGTACACGATCTGCCAGTGCACATTCCGCAGAGGCCGTACACTGGCCTTTGACTGTAACTGCAGAGAGCTGCCCTGTCATCTGTAAAACCTCACCTTACACTGACCTTCTTCACCTCGGTATGGCCACTGCAAGGAGGCAGAGTTGACAACATGGTACATACGCTTAACAATTCTTGGGAGAGGTAGAAACCTCCAGGAGCAGTTGGGGACCTAGACCTCTACTAGCTTCTGCACAACAGACTCTGCAAGATGAGTTATAATTTCATGTGTTTTTTCTTGTAGCTTTCTTTCTTTCTTTCATTTGCGAAAGTATACAAAGTCTAATATTTGAAAGTTTGATACAGATAATATTTCCTCCCTAATGGAGACTTAAAGTTTTCCTCCTTAACTATGCATCGTCCACATACAATATTGTTATGTCAAATAGGGGACAACACACAGCATTGCAAATGAAACCTAGAAATTCCTTTTGCCCAGCTGATTTAGCTGCTGGAGCCGGTGATCAATAGACAGTTGGCACTGGTGTTTGTAGCCTCTCAGAACTGTCATTTGGTACCTGAAAGCTTGGGGATGCTTCTCAGATCACTGCAAACAGAACAACTCCTGAACTTTTCCAAATCATGATTGTAATCTCAAGAGCAAAACAGTCGTCAGCCCCGGAAGAGCTGGATGACATATTCTGTCTGAAAGTTTTCCCACTGAAAAATAATCTGGTCTTATTTTTTTACCAAAGAAAACAACATTTGGAAGTTTTTAATATGAAATTTTTAAGTTAAAAAACAAAAAGAAAACAAAAAATCCCCCACCAAATTGACAAACTTTCCTTATTCCATTTAGAATTCCTACATTGATTTAGTTTTGGAAAACAAAAATCTTCCCTCTCTAATTCTTCATCCTCAGTCCAAGTTTTTTGCAATCAACTGGAACAGAAGAAATTACTTCCAGCTTTGCTATTTATTTTTGGTTTCTTTTTAGTTTTCCTGTTTTTCAATTTGTGGTTTGTAATTTTTTGTTACTGCTTATCTAACTTACCCAAATTGTTTCCAGATTTTAAGAATTACAGAATGCAAAAAAGATTAATAAAAAACAACTCTTAATAAAGCACAGGTACAATTAATTCTACTGAATTACATAACAGCAAAAGAGAAAATAAGAAGAATTGGTAAAATTGGGGAGTTGAAAAATTAAGATAAAGTGAATTTTGATCTAACAAATGTGTATAATTTTCTGTAGAATATTCACAATGTTGGACAAAAATAAAAGAAAAAAAATTTGAAGGTTTTCCTTTAAAAAGGAAGAAAAAAAAAAGAAAAAAGGGAAAATATATAGGAGTTTAAAAGCACGTCCCATTACCTTTATAATTAATATCCTTTATGAGAGAATTATTACAATTTATAATCACTACCGCTTACAGAGTTTCTCTGCCTTAGGATGATTATCTGCACCAACCTCTGCAAAATACTGAAAGACATGTAATAACATGAATAGGGTCTTACCAGTCATCTCTTTCTCATTTCTAAAAAAACATATTGGAGATGATGCAAGCTTTCTGAAATCAAGATACTAAGGACAGGGAGAAGGATTTCCTTGCCTGTGTAAGACTACAAGAAATAAGCTTTCACCTCCCTGATCTGCCTTGTTAGCTGTAGCAGAATTTAGTGTTGAACAGTCTGTCATTCCAACAGCTTTAAACTGAGCACTATGCATTAATCATGAATTTTAAATTTGGACTGGCAGAACTGAAAAATTAGTTTGTTAAAAACAGATGGCAGCCTGTAATTTCATGCCCTGCTTTTGCCTTACCTGCAACATCTGCATGCAGCACCTCCACTGTAAATTAACCCTTTCACTCAAAAAAATGATAAACACATTTATAGTCTGATTCAAAGTTTTACCAATAGTTTCACTAAAATGCTTTTCTTAAATTGTCATAGAAGCAAATGTAGATTTGTTTCTACATGAGGTATATCTCATCATGTCAGATTTTTATGGTTATATTAATGCTATGTTTTTTGTAACACATGGATTCATAACAAATGATCTATCTTCATAAGGTAAAGCCAGATCCAACCTAAAGAATGCATTACCCATGACATAAAGCCAACAAACCTGCATTGTGATTTTCATTTTAAGTGTTACAGCTTTAAGGAGATATCCTGCATATAAAATTTCTGTTCTTTGGATCTTCTACAGTAGCTCCTGTTACAAGAAATCAGTTTCCTAGAACTCTGATTTTAATACGAATTGTGTGTGATTTTGCTGAAGTCTAAACATGCTGAATTAATTTCTAGAAGTCTGCAGTGAAAATCAGGCTTTGCTTTAGTTGTGGACTAAGAATTATCTGATTTCAGTTAATACAGAACTAGGAAACACCTACCATATTTTTGGAACAAGTTTCTTGCTATTGAACTCAACCATGTCATATATTGAACTCAACTATTGTAAACTGAAACTATAAGAACACAGAAAGCTAGGCAATTAAATCAATATCTTTTCTCCATGAAACTCAGGGAGTAAAGATTTTTCACTGCTGCTAGTGTGAGAAAATTCACTTTGGAAGCACCTTTTCTGACATATTTGTGTACTACTTTTAAATTTTTTAAGGCTTTTTCCTTTCTAAAGTCATTACTGTTGTATTTGAGAAACTCACAAACTGTTAATGAATGTGTATTTGCAGCTACCTCTGTATGTGGCAAAATCAAAAATATCCTGACTGAATGGAGAGGAAACCAAGGCATAAGCAGTCAGGTCCTGCATAAAATCTGTGCAGAAGCTGGTGACCAAACTAAGATCACTGTAGATAGTGGCATGGTTTAAAACCCTATTCCACATCACCAGGAGTCATACCTGGAGCTCTGAGAGAGGACTCTACTTGCTTGCATTTCTACACCCAATACAATATGGGAGTTATTGTATCCTTATTACTTCCTTCTAGTAATTTAGAGATTAGAGATGTCACTCAAAGAAAAAAAGATGTGGGTCCAACATTCTCCCTTTTATAAGGAGACTTCAAGCTACATTTCCCAAGAATGAGTGTTCTCTATCAAGCCTGAGGTTATTCTAGGACTTCCACCATTCTCCATCCTTCCTTTTGAAGCCATGTCAGTGTATAGATAAGAAGCCCAGATTTTTCAGGAAAGAGATAAAGAATAAACGTGACTGTAACTCTGCAATTTAGTGTCTGATTTAGGCAGAGAAGGATACAAGTCCTGAATTCTCTTCGCTGTCTTTAATCTAGTAAATATTTAGTCATAACAGTATTTGGTATTTTTTTCTTAGTTACTAACAATTAGCAATTCTTTCTTAGAAAATAATAAGCAAACACATACAGAAAGTATTCATTTTTAATTTATGAACAATAAAGCAACATCTCCCACTGGGTACCACATCTGATTTTATGCTGAAGTTCCTTAACAGAATTTCATTGCATCTTTTAATGTTTAATTCATTTCAGAGAATTAAAATGAATTTTACTATTTAGCACACACATATATATCATGCAACAACTTCGATATCCTGTTTATGACAGAGACCTTAATTTTATGATCTTGGGTCTCAGAGGACATTTGGTGGCATCATTCACACTTTTGTTGAAGAAAAGAGGTTTAATGGCCACATGGTCCCTTTCTGTGCATCAAATATCTGCAGATGCCACCTGCTCAGTCGCAGCTTTTTGAAGTGCAGAGTAGAGAAACCCAAATAGCTTCCTGAAACATACAAGTTAACCACAGCCATGGCTACTACGCTATGATGGTCACACTGCTTCCAACACCTGATCTAAGTCCACTTACAGCTAGCCCTTTGCAATACACACCATAAATGTGTTCATATTTGCTACTCTGCCTTCTAACAGGGCTATGTGATCAAACCAGCAAGCAAATTCTCAGGAGAATGATCTTCATAGAGCCTGAAAATATGGATGTGTTTGGCTAAAACCTCTAAGAGTGTGGTAGCCTCTTAAACATGAGTACACCTTGACAGATTTATGGCTGTAGTCAGAAGAAATCTGTGTTGGGAAGCCGTCCTGCTCCAAAGGCAGCAGGCTCCAGGGCAGAGCTCTGACCCTCTCAGAAGAACATTCTTCTCCCAGCCTCCTCCCCAAAACTGAATCAAACAAGCTGTTCGACAAGGCCATGGTTATCCAAGTAAACTACCATTCTCCCATGTGCCACTCTCTCTGGTACCACTTCTGTCACAGGTATTTCACCTCTGTTATTGTAGCAAGAGGAGCACAACCAAAAGGCAGAGGCTGAAACTCAAGTATGCGGGAGTTCACCTTGAATGAGTGCTACAAGATTAGACACATGCACTTTTATTTTATTTCATGTTATTATGTTATATGACAAGTCATAGAAAGAAAAGCAAATAAAGAACCAGGAACATTTTGTTCACTTCAGCTGCTCTGCTGAAGGAAAGGTTTTTCCTGGATCTTTGCCTCTGTGAATGTATTACATCTCTCCTGGACTGTGATCCAAATTTTATGAGAAATAACTAATATGCTAAGTTAGAAGAATTGCCTTTTTCATTGTGTAAACAACCTTCAAGCACTGTTTTGCAAAACTTATGCACAAATGCTCTAAAATACCACTACACTATTTAATAGACTTAATATTGTTTCTCATTGATGGAGCAAAGCCAAATGTAAATAGATTAGTTCATTGAAAATCAGGTGGTAGGTTTGTCCTCAAAAAAGCATATCCTGAGCACTATTAGCCCTTAGGGGAATAAAAAAAGGACAAGACAAGAAATGAAGGATAGCTGCATTCTGGGCAGCTTTAGTGGTCTGAAGACACTGGCAGGGAGCTCTCAGGCAGAGCTCAGTGTCACACTGACCAACAGCAAGTACTGTAGCTATCAGAAAGATATTCTGGCACCACAGATATCATCCTGACCAGCTATTCAAAACAAAAATATGCAGCTGTCCATGCTCACTGAAATCTGAGAGCTTCAAGATGACATACTCATGATCATATTCAAAAGACTCAAAATGACAACAGACAAGCAGGTAGAGCTTGTTTAGTACGTTTCTTGTTCATCTGCTGTGCTGCAATATTGCACTCATGGCTGGTCGGTAGCTTTCATTTTCATATGTACTGACATCTCAGTCCTGTCTAGGCAGAAACAGTCAGTGAACTTGAGACTTTTCTTATCACCACACTAGAAAAGAACAGTACCATTTCCAGTGCAGTTATTTATCTAAGGGGCGTTCATTTTGAGCAAGTGTCCCTAGGATGGGACCTTTGGCTCCCTTCCCTCAGTGAGACACAGGCAAACAGATGCCCCAGCATCTGAACAGATCCTCAGAGACACAAACTAGATGTGGTTAGAACTTCAGACACAAACATCTACAGGCCCAAAGTATGCACAGGTATTTTTCATACACCTACATATCACAATCCACACTGAGGTAACAGAAAAACATAGAGGCAGGGAGGTACACTACAAATGAAAGAAAAGAATTAAAGAAATAATAGTATATAAATTATCCAATACTTTTTTTTCCCAATGCACAGGTATCATATAGATAATAGTCAGAGTTGCTAAACTGTTTCACATTTTTTCTAGCTGTGTTTTGACTTTACAATAGCACATTAACTAGTGTTAACCAAATGTATATGTTTAACAGTTATTCAAAACAATTCCTCTATTGCCTATGTTTTTCCCTCACTTCAAAAATCCACCATCAACTCTCTTCTAGATCTACTAGATTAAAGACAGGTGTTACACTCACTGTCAGTAAACACAATTCTAAGAAGATTTTAACTCCTCTAAAAGGGGTGTTATGGAAGCAATTTTATTAAAAAAGGCCATTGCTGACCAAAACTTATCCATGTTTGTGTGATACACAATTTATCAAAGAACGGCACAAGTATTGTAATACTTCATAACTAGCATCACTGTAGAAATAATCAGTGCTAGTCTGTAAACTGAAATTGAGCTCATTAAAAGCACAAGATGTAATGAGTATTTTCAAGTGGCTACAAACAAGTGTCCTTTTATTGCAGCGTTAGCAACATACTGCTAAAATAGAGCCAAATCACAACTTAGTTACTATACATTTTCCTATTTTATACCATTCCTTCTAGATTTAAGCACAAAATCTATGTAAAAATTACAAGTACTTACATAATCAGACTTCATTACTGCCTTTACAGTAGGTGGTGCACAATCCACATTCAAAGTTGTGCAAGAAATTTTGTTGTCTCTATTTCTTTTTCAGCTAATGCCTTTCCCCAACACATGCAAGCAGTTTAATAAACATGGTACTTTATGAGATTAAAGAGTTAGAGATAATCCAGGAAACTGCAAGTAAAATAACAGGATTAAGTTACATATTTAGCTCAGTGGACTAAAATAAATTTAGTTCACTCTGTTGGGCTAAAATGCACATAAAACCCCCTTTTACTTCCACTAAACCTTCATCCTGAAAGCTTCTTTTCATTAATATCATGGTATATCACGAACTGAAAATACTTTAATAAAAAAAATATATTTAGGAGAAAAAAAAGATTTAAAAACAAATTACTTCTCTATTAGCCTATGGATTTGAAAATCTGAGTAGCATTTTCTAATAGTCGGAATAACCTTTCATGCCTTGTTTAGTGGGCTATGGCAGTAAGCATTTTTTCTTATTATTTTGTTTGATAGCTGTTCTGGAGAGACAATAATGCCTTGTGGAAACAGAAAACTTTGCAACCTAAAAGTCAAAAGAAAACACTTAACTTTCCATGCAATATGCCATTTTGAAATACATACACACAAATATATGTAAATACAAAACATTTTTATGTAATAAAGTGCTAGCTGATATCTTGATTTTGGAAAGGTAAACTCTTAGCACATCCACCAAGATAAAGATGTCTTCTGCTTTCAGAAGTGGTTTATTTTCTGCTGCTTTCAGAAGTGGTTTATTTTCTCCAAATTAGTTAGGAAATTTGTTCTTTCTGACTCCCTTTCTGCCTTCTTTGGTTCCCATTGATCTTCCCTTACTTAATCAAGCTTACAGAGCTTAAACACCGGAAGGCAGTCATCTTATTAAGACAGAATTCCAAAATGAATCAATCTGTGTATCTAGTGTGAAAACTTACATAACTGCTCACCAATTGGGAAAGCCACATGCATATATTAAAAGTCAGAATCACAAACACATTGAAAAACAACAGAAACTGTATCATTTGCTCCATCATCATTATCAGAAGGCACTAATAATGGGCACTAAACACTTACCTGGTTTTAATAAGGATTATTTAGGTACCTTTTTTTTTTTTTTTTAAATGCAGAAGACAACATTAATGCCCATAAATAAATTCATACACATTCAACAGAAATCTTCAAGGCTGTGAATCTTGCCAAACTTTGTAACTACAGTGAAAAAGCAACAGACTGGTTGTAAAACCAGTATTAAAAACAAAGATTCTAATCAAGCAATACATTGCCAAACATAGAAATATCTGGAGAGTGGCAACTGCAATTATAAAATTCTAATTCTGTCCACACTTTTGAGTTAAATTATCACGACTAAATACAGGATGCAATCTTGCAAATATGCATTCAGCACTAGCAGAATTCCATGAAACAGGACTATTCTTGAGAAGAAGTGGATGGCTCCCATTCAAAGTGGGATTTCTACGCATCTGTTTTTTAGCAGGTACACAAGATTTGGCTCTGTAAACCTGTAGTTTCTCCACACTCATTTGTTTGGCTTCTTGCAAGAATACCTCAGGCCCAAAGCAAGGTCTACACGATCAGATTAGGTATGTCAATGCTGCAGAGAGAGCTTGGGTCTGCTGAGTGTCTGTGCCAGGCCCTGATAACACAAACCTCTCGTGCCCTTCCTACACAGCCCTACCCAAGAAGCCCACTTTGATTCCTGTCATAATCCAGCAGCTCCTTGTAGCAAAAAGGAGAAGAAAAAAACACCCAGGACAGACCTCAGAGCACAGGACATGTGGCCTTCCCCAGAAGATGCTAAAGGAGGCCACTCCAAGCCAAAGGACTGCTCCCTGCCCATTGGTATCTGTACTTCAGCGTGCTGGCTGTTGGCAGTGCCAGCCCCTCCGCAAAGATGGGGCAGCATCTGTGGTGAGTTGGAGAAAGACATTTCTGAAGAGTCACTTGCCTTGCCCACGTGTAGTAGCTGCCAAGACAGGCAATAGCGCACAGGAAGCGAAGGTGCACAGAGCTTGCCGGGACTGCACATCGCCAGCCTGGTCTATGCCACAGTGGCAGTGACACAGACAGTTAAAGGAAGGCTTGAACATGGGCCCTGTGACCAAATGGCCTGCCGCCACTGTGTGCCACTGCGGGGCTGCTGCTGGCTCTCTCTCCGGGGACAGTCACCAACATAGACCTGCCAGAGCGAATGCCTGGGGTGAGATCTCTCAGCCATGCCAGGGCCTTGCTCCTAGCAGGGATTCAGATGCTTTTCTGGCAGCTTAGTCATCCCCGGGAAAAGGAGGACAGGGCATCCTGCCTGTCTCGTGGCATCACTAAAGAGTCAGGTTGTGTCTTGGGAGAAGCCACGATGCTTAAGGGCACACATGTTGGCAGACCTGCCCAGTTGCCTCTGTGGGTATGGTCAGGTAAATGGTTATCTAGAGACTGGAGGGCAGTAGCCTAAGTCCCCATCCTAGAAGAGATACTTCACAGTCCTGCTGTAGCCCCTAAGCATGCATGGAAGGCTGACAGCCGAGCATTTGGCTGGAGCATGCTGCATGGTAAGCTAAGGGAGCCGATGGCAGAAATTATACATCCTGCATGAATGTAGGTACCATGACTAGAGTCTGCTCCAATATCTACCAAAGTTAAAAGAAATTTCCACAAAAGACACATTTTTTAACTCTCTAGTTCTGTCAGTTCTAGTAACTTAGAATCTTTTATAGATAGATAGTTAGATGAGAACATATCGATTGGTAATATTTATACAACTAATTATATTTACATATATACATTTTAATAAATTACAAATATAAGAGATCAATATTTATCACTCCAACCATGCAGTGCATGATAACGACAGACTGTTTCTCAAGAGAAGGAAAAGCACACAAAACTGAGATGACAAGTAGAAACTTAACAGTGAATTCTTGTAATTTATATTTATAACTACAGTTCTCAAATATTGTTAATGTAATTGCCATTTATGCATGATCTTACTACACAGTGGCTACAGGGACTTGAGAAATACATACAGTGCGTGCAAACTGCCTTTAATAAACGCAATTAGACAGCTTAATGAATATTGTTCATTACCACCTATGAGTACAGGGACATCTGGTGGATGATATTGTTATTCAATATTTTTCTATGTATTTTCACTAGACATTTTCCTCCAAAACTCCAGAGAGTACAAATTCAGTCTACTCAATGGCCTCCACTTCAGAAATGCTGCATATTTTTATACTGCTAAGTGTCCTTTGACATATACACCTTACAGTAAATTAATCTTAAATTAATATTTACTTCAGCTGAGATAACTTTTTTATTGTCTCTGAGCAGACACTAATTTAGTTTCTTTTAGTCATCACTCATGTGGTAAACATTAACTTCTTCAAAGTGAAAATATATTTTTTTCTATAACACTTTATCAAAAATAGCAAAATTTAATCTTGGACTTCAAAGTATATTTTGGTCCCAAGTTTAAAAGGGATTTTCAGAAATCACTTATATGATAATTTAATTGCAGGCCTATAAGTACATGGGTGTACATGCTTCACAATAATCCCCTCAGCACATGGAATCCAAAAGTCCATGGAGCACTGTAAATGAAAGGCAACCCTATACAAACAGC
>NW_010336641.1:112467-122884 GCF_000700745.2 Antrostomus carolinensis
ACACAAGCAAATAGGTTTAGAAAAACTCACAGTGAACCACAGCAGTTATTTGCCATGAATAAATAAATAAAACTAATAATAATTAAAAAATAATCAGACCAAAACATCTGCCTAAAACCAGAGTTGAGAACATCTGCCGTACTGTCACAATATATGGGGAGAATATGCACATTACAGTTCAAGAAAACGTCAGAATATCCACAACATTGTCAGAGATCTGGTAACAGAAGGGCCCTGGGCAAAAAAAGAGTATTCACAGCAGAGTGGAAGACGATCAAGGGAACCAAAGCAAAGTATTACCAAAGTAATACGTAAAAATGGAGAGGAAAAAGAGATCAGTAAAATGGTCTGGGGCTACAAGACTAAAGGAAAAAGCAGAAGACAAAGAGGAAAATAAAGACAAAGGTGAAGGTGACTAAAAAACAAAGGCAAGCCAAGACCCTCGTAGTAGCCTGGGGTAAGGGGCAGCACTGCAGAGATGTAAAAAGAAGGGCAGCAGAGCATGAGAAGAATGAGAAGGTGTGAGAGGAAGGGATGAGTGCACAGGCAGAAGTGTGTGGAAGACCAGTGCAGCACTCCAAGCAGAAACGCAGAGCTTCACTTCCAGCAGCTATATGGGGGCATGATGAATGTGCTATTTAAAGTATTTTTCCAAGTTCAAATCCATTATGAAAAATTTTAGGTAAGATTAAATATTTGCCCTATCACAGCCTGAAACCCAGACGTATGTTAAAAAAAAATTAAAAAAAAAAGAAAAAAAAAGACAAGACAAGGATTGAATGAGGAAAGCCTTAAAGGATTTATACAACTTGCACACAGCAGAGTCAGAGAGGGAGCAGATGAAAGAACAGAATCATCGGGGACTGTCTGAATGGATGGCGAGACAAGTATCTTAAGTAGGCACTACAGACTAGGTATTCTGGGGGCAAGAACTCCAGCAAACTTATTACAGGAATGAAAGAGAAGGATAAAAAAGGGTAGAGAATACTGCATGGTAAGCACTGAATGGTTAGCCAAAACAGAAAAGGATTAAAAAAAAGGAAAGATTCATGAACACTGCAACAATGTTCTTCGGAACCAATGCTTTTGAATATGTTACATGACTGATGAAATGGAGAGAAATACAAGTTTTATACTGGGTAATGTAAAATGTATCAAGCAGTTAGGACTCTTATTCTCATAAGTCTCACATCAATTCACTTCAGGAGTATTAGGTTGTAAGTCTCAGCAGAAAATATAGTTCAGGAAAGAATGAACAATGTAGAAGTAATGTAGTGTGAGTTTGGCTGAAATGATTGTCTAGTTGACGTTAGGATTTTGACTAAATGACTCCCGATTATACATGTAGAATTTTTAAAAGGCTTCCATGGATAATAAGTGATCTTTCCAAACAGAGAATAATGGAGCATGCTAGATTCACATCACTAAAGTTTTATTCATTCCTTGCTGTTTCTGTAACTTGTCTGGTATTGCCTCTGAAAAGCAATTTCTGCCTCCCCACTTTACCAGATAAAGCACATGGACTGCATGTGGCCTTATCACCCTGTACAGAAACATTTGTCTACATTTTTACTTCACAGTGTTTCCTTCAACTTTTTTCTCTAGCAAGGATGCAGAAACTCCATGCTATCTAGGTTTAATGATAACTCAGCATAACCTTATCAAGATAATCTGTGTTGAGACTCGTGCCAATACACTGCCTCCTGATTTTGTACAGGCTGTTAGCAAAAGAACAGCTAAGCATAGCTTCTTTCTCCAGTTCCCGTCCCCAGAATTTCTTCTCAAAATTGTGAATCTTATACTGCTGAAAAATAATACATTGCTGACAATCTCACTAAGGGCCAATGTGCTGAAGACATGAAGAAGATTGATTTACTTCAGAATAAGCAACAGATCTGTGGCTAGAGCTTTATATTGGCTATGGGAGACCTAAGCTCAAGTCCCAGACCTGTATATGCTTCAGAACAAAGAATTATTGCATAAGCCTGTCTCAGGTCTGTCCTAAAACGTAAACAAAGACACCAAATAAGCTGAATTGTATGATTTAGCTAATTTCTTTCTTGTGACTCTTGGCTCTTACCACGATGTGGCAAAAGAAGTGCTGGAACCTGAGTGTCCATTGTGGCTCTATGCCTTAAGCTCTGGGATCCTGGTGATTTTGTGATGCATGACTCTCATTTCCTCCTTACCTCACAATTAAAGTGTCTAAATTGTTCCATTTTATGCCAGTTTGTTGGTTTGGGGTTTTTTTACCTCAAAAATTTACCTCAAACTTCAAAATTCTTTAAAAAGGAAGTTTGTTTTCAAGATACCTCTGCCTTGAGTTTTCGACTCAGAAGACTTCATTTCAGTGGTTCTTGATCAGCCTCCTGTACAGCTCAACTGCTACAAGGAATGGGTGATCTACTCCCTTACTAATAAGCTGTTAGAGAGCTAGTTGGCAGCTGATGTGATACCAAAGTGAAAGTATTTTTGTATTGCACCAGCCTCAAAGTAATTTTGAAAGACATCCACAGTTAGAGAAAAGAGAAAGAAAAAGAAAGCCAAAGATACCGTCCGAGTTAGTCAGCCTCCAGGCAGAATAAGATTTCAGAAAGCAAAGAAGTAGCTTATATGTTAAAGTAGACAAGCCAAGAAAATTACTATGTATTGGAGCCAAAGATTATAGTCAATGCCTTTCTAATACAACTGAAGAAACTACGATAGTAACATCGCCAAGAGAGTAAAGATCAATAGCAGTAGAGTGATGGAGGGAGAGGGTTACAACAACATTAAGACAACAAAGAGAAGCTAGCAGTCTTTGCCAAACTTACACAACTGTGTTTGGCAAAGGCTGGGATCACTGGGACTGTCACCACACAAGAAATTAATGAGGACCCTGTGACTGAACAGTCCTTTCAAGCAGTAGATATGTATTTCTGAAGTATTTAATTTCTTCAGTGATTGATCAAACAGAGATGAATATGCAGCATGCCAAAAGCACTGGATTCCTCATTTAACTTCTCTTCCCTTTAATGAAAATAATTTATAAGGCTGTGCTCATAACAGATGAGGACTGGTCAACTGGCAGCCCATGAGTCAAACAGGGCATGCAAGGGAATTTTGGCTAGCCCCTAGGAAAGCCTACAGCTGTAAGCCAATCCAGTTTTACAGTCCACTGAAACGTAACGATAGAAAGCAAAAGTGAATTTGATGTGGGCCAAGAGAAAGCATTGCCAACCATTGAACACACCTGGGTGGCCAGCCAAACAAACTAGTAGCATTACAGGAGAAAAAAGACCAATTACATGAGAATGAAAGAAAGGATTTGACTGTTGGTAGGACAGTTGGGAACATCTGAGTCTGGTCTAGAAATGCATTCCCTGGCCTAGAAATAGTCAGTGCTCAGTTGCCCTTGGATTTCAGTTTAATGGCGCACATATGTGGGAACACCAAAGCTGCCCTTAAGCAGTGATAGCTCAGTCAGGAGGATACCATAAACTCAGCACTGACATTGATGTTCTGCAACACATTCCCCAGCACTGGGACTCCAAGGGATATTTTGGTTAGAGATAGCCAGCTCTGTACATTGATGTTAGACCTTGGCTAACAAGCCCTGATAGGTGTGAGCTAACTCTGTGCCTATCTACATCATCATCTTACTATGTTATATTGGTACACTACATTATCGGGTTTTTTTCATTATCCACAACATCTCTTAGTCCCTCACTTTGAATAATAGAGAATTAATTATAAAAACATCCCAGTCTTAAGACTTGGACAGAAATAAATATGATCCTTGAAAAAAACCTGCCATGTCTACTTTTTCTTAGCATATTTATCACCACCACAAAGATGTGCTATTCATACTGAATAATATTACAGTCAGACTGAATCTTTTATATTTTTAGAACCAATATTGTAAATTCAGTTATTTGTTAAAAATTTTCCTAAAGTGTTTTATTAAAACAACTCTGATCATTTTGGCACAGACATGTACCTCTTTGTCAGCGTTAGCTTGTAGCTTAAGTCTCACATTAATTTCAGCATGTATGTTTGTGCTCTTATTTTATAAGTGATGCAAAATGTTGACTTTGGCCATCTTCTTAATGAGATTAGATTCCAGGAAGGAAAATATTAAAGGTGATAAAAAGAGAGTTTAAATTATTGTGTTTAAATACAAGAAAAGTGAAAGGAAAAAAGGAAGAGGGTATTTTCTGCAGTGTTCCCTTGTCTCTACTGGCATGAAGGACTGTGCACAGAATGAACTGCCTAACATAGGTGCTCTAAATTCCTGCCTTTGGAAGAGGAAATAAGCTCACTCACAGTTACCGTAACAACAGCCGTCTTACTCTTCGTACTGCAGCATGTAGTCACTTGATGCATTTGGAATCATTTGGGCAAGACAAGACTTTAGTCCATAAACACAACAGTATTGCGTCATACTTGCTGAGCAAGATAAAGTAGAACACAAATAATTTTCAATGACCAGAGGAAGACAGTAATTAAAATAAAAAACATGACTAAAGTAGCACTGCTCTGCAAGTATTTTTAATGTATCAGGCCCTCAGCCTTCTAAAATTAATTAATGCTTTAATGAAAGTTGTCTGTTATCTGACTAAGAAATCTAGTTTTTCTAATATCCAGCTACCCTGGCTTTCAATTAGGACTCGAAGAGCCAAGAACTGATGAGGAGGGACATCATAAATGATTTATGAGTGTCCTACTTTTGTGTATGGTACATTTATTACTCTACTTAATTCATCCATATGGTTTTCTACTTCATTCATTACTGAAAGCCTCACATTACAGTTATTTCATTAAAATTTATATAAATTTTCAGTCAGATGCTTAGTAAGTGCATTTAAAAATTAAAGCCAAAATATCTTTTTTTATTTAGTGTACGGATTTCAAATTATCTTTCTATTTAATTATTGTCCTATTACCTATTTCTAGAGGTGTCAGGTTTTGTTGTACTTTTAAAACAATTTTCTTGATCAATGTTCAATAGCTTTCTTTTTATTTCATGATCCATGTGGTCTTTTAAATTTGCAATTTATGTTTCGTGTTCTCCCAACTCCAGACAACAGTCTCTTGTTCCATAAAAGTATGTATACAGCATTCCAAAGAGGTGTTTCTACAGCTAATTATCACCTTCCCTCCTCCCACCCCAGCCATCCTTTAACAGAGTATTTCTATCAGGGTAAACCCTTAAAACTAAGTTTCTGTCATGGTAGGTGATGGACAAAGGGGGAAGGTCTTTAACTAGTGTAGCTAATAGTTTAAATAGAAAAGAGTGGAAGAAAGGGAGTAAGTACTTTTCGTCTTCAAATTAATTTCTATTGCCTGTATACACTTTTACTGTGGCTAATTACGCAGAGCCACAGCACCCTGTATCACCATTCCAGAGAAAGCCTATGAGAGAAGTTTGGGGAACAACATCTGCCTTATGCTTATTTTTCATCATCACCTTAAGACAAGGAATATAATTTCTATACTGTTTTAGCTTTACTTTGCCTAAAGAATGCAAAGGCTTTAAGAGTACAATAATTAAGGTCATTTTTCCACTAAACAAACACATTTGTGTTTTAATGATCTGTCAGCTCAGAAGACTGCACTACTATAGAACTACATGGTACAGTATCTGAAATTATTGTGTTATAACATTAAATTATTTTTATTACATGAAATTGAAATATCATATCTATTTGTAAAGGTTAGCCTCCAGAGCTGTGTTCTTAATTAGACAATACATTATGTGTTGCACAAAGAAAGCATAGCAGCAACAATTTGGCTAACTAGTGCAGAAAGATTTAAGTGTTGCCAGAACACCACAGGACTGTAACAGAAGTAATCCTTATTTCTTTCAGTGTGTTTTCAAAAAGAAAACAAGATTACTAGTACAATAAGTGCCAGCAAAGATAACCTTTTATTCTAAAAACACCAACAGGAAAATGGGCAAAAAACCCAAATTAAATTCAATCAATGACATTGTGTAAATCAAGCAAAATTTACTTCAGCATATTGTAAATGTAAAAATCTTGATTTATATTGTTATTGATTTCTGTGCTACAGTTTATTACACAATGACCATTCCCAGTGAGAATGCATAACCCTAGCCAAATTCATACAAAACAGACATTCCACTATTATTCTCCAACAGCTAATAAAGGCTGAAATGTAAATCTGCTTCAGTTAATGTTTGAATAAACATAGATATAACATATGCTGTCAACCACTTTCCTACACTATTCAACGCCATTGTATTAGCAGTCTTGATATATACCCCCAACACTTTCCATGATGCATCTACCATATCCTCGATGCAAAGCACTGTATCCACTAAAAGTATTTTCCGCCAGTATGTTGTGGTGCAGAGCCAAATTAGAATTAGCTTCATTACAAATTGACAGTCATGACTGAACTTCAATAAAAGGACAGCAAAACATTACTTAAATGCTTTTAGCAGCAACAACAAAGACAGACAAAGACTTAGTACCTCTCTGCTTACCTCCCTGGTTATTCCCATTTCCATGAACCATTTCAATACTGTGCTGACTGAAAAAACATGATTCAGTTGACAGCTATGCGATCACTTTCAAACTCTAATATCCTCCCAGTCTGTGAATTTCATTTCAGAATTCAGTATTTAGTTTTTGCAAAAGAGGTGCCAAAGTGCAGTAATACTTGATCTATGAAGCATTTTAAAAAGTGTGTTCAAAAGATCATCTTCTGCTCCCTAATAATGTTTCTCTAATTCAAAATGTCACTGTTTTTTAAAAAATCACATATTAATGTTAGCAATGATATAAAAAACTATTATTTTTCCTTTTCAAAAGCAATTTTTATAAGGCTTAATATTGAAGAGGTTACTTACAAGAACACATTATGAACCATCTACTGAGGAACTTTATAGAAGCTGTCACTTTTCCTAGCAATGTCAGAAGTGAAGAACCAAACGGATTATTCCAGAGGCTGAATTGCCAGATCCAACAAAACACTGACTGATAAGGAAACACATGCTGTCTTGCTGTCTTTTCATTTCAGTGCCCTTTATCTGTCTTTTAAATGTTACTGTAGGAAACTTGGGTTTTCACAAAGACAGCTCTCTGAGGGTGCTAAAAGAATTTAAAAAAAAAAAAGTGCTTCTTCATACTTTATTCCTGAACATTATCAACACCACACATAGATTTATTGTGGGAAGTAGTCACTGATTTGTTTATTGGTGAGTCTCATGACCCAGTAGGGACATTTTGTTCATTTATGATTTTGGAAATCAAGCACATGTGATTCCAGTGATGGCACCTGGAACTCTGTGTGCCAGGAAATTTTTCCCTTTCCTTAGTCACATTTAGGGAGTAATAGGTTTCAGCTCACTTCTAAAAGGAAAAAAGAACACTGATAGCAGTACAGCAATCTCCTTTGTTTGCTTGTTTGTGGGTTTTTTCATATTTCAGAGATCAAATCAAAACACATACAAGAACTTTGTATCAGATGAGCCCAAGATCGAAACTTCTCCAAAACTTGGCTGAAACAATGTGTTTTGGGTCAAACAAATCATTTCACCTATGAGTATGAGCTAAGTGGTACTTTGTACCCTTTAGCTCAGTGACTAGATCATGTGAAATGAGAAAGACTCAAGTTCAGTTTTCTCCTCTCCTCCTTCAAGGCTTTGATCTAGGTCTCCCACATTTGCGTAGACAGCCTTTCTTTCATATTTGAATTCCCCTGCACCTGTGAGGTATCTTGAAAATGCTTAAGCAATAGTTAAGGTCTTTGATTTGGCTGCAACTGCGGCTGAATTCAATTCAGTATCATGGAAAATCTCATTCTTCAAACCCATCAATTTGAAGAATGGAAAAGTATAGAAAGATTCCTTTCTGTTACACACAAGTATCTAAATTATAGTTGGGACTTGTCAGTTATAGGAACATACAGCTGAAAGAAGTATGGAACAAATGACACTTACCTTCTTATAAATGAGCTGCACAATGATAACTGTCAACGTAATTTTAGCATTTAGTTTAAAAACATAGCATGGCTCCAGTTTTCCTTTAAACTGTGTAGCTTATGAAGAAAACTAAATTACTTCAAGAAACATCTTCCTTTCACTTGAAAAATGCAGGAAAAGTAAAACTTTGTGACCAAAGAGGATCTGGGCTATTTGTGAAAGATGTGACTAGCTTTTGTGCAAGTTTACCAATCCACTGAGTGTTACGGAAAACAAGCCCAAAGTTACCAGCAGTAAGCTAATCAATTAAAGCATTGGGTTGCTGAATATCCCACGAATATTCTTTTAACATTTTGCAAGTGAGATGACAAAAAAGTGCCTTAAGGAGGTTTTAGTGCATGTTACAACCTAGTGCAATCTTTCCTATTTTCCACAAAGACTGGCAGCAAGCACAATACCATGCTAACAGTTCAGCATGCAATTATCCCTGCTGAAGTGCACAGAAGAAAGCAGAAAGCAAATGAGGCCAAGTAGTGCAGATTCTCTAGATTTATTTGTGCAAACAAAATCCAGAATGACAGAGCTGCAGGCTATTAGGTTTATTTCCAAGGCTTGCTACAGATATGTTCTGCCTAGTATAATTACTTAAGAAAGGACTAAGATAATGGTGAGCATCAGTCTCTTATTAGAAGGTGAACTGGAGTTTAGAAGGCTAATACTGTGAAGACCTGGTGTCCGGCATCATGATATGAAGTGTAAAGGGACACAACAGTGATTATAACAATCACATGAAGGGTACTGACTGATATTCTGCACTGTTGTAATGTGTGACTAACATTTAGAACTTGTTAGCAATTCATCACTGTAATTATAATAAGGTCTTAAAACTTCACAGTCTATTAGCATGGCATTTGTCTTCTGTTGTTCCAAGCATCAGACAAACACATGACCTGGAAATGGAGAGGGACACAGTTGATACCTTACTGGATTTCACGATCTTACTCCTCAGAAGGCCCCTTTGAGAAGTTATTGCAGTGACATGATTTTTTACTTATGCCTGCCTGCTCTTCCTGGCCCAGCACCAATCCCTCTCTTAGGCTGGCAATAACAGATGTTAAATGACAAAAAGTGACATCTGACTTTTTGTTACATTTCATAGACAGTCAGCTTGGCTGTTTGCTCCAGCACTGGTTGACCTGCCACTTTATGGACTACTTGTTCTCCTCACTCATAAGATTTTTTTTTTTTTTGCCTTATTCTCACCCCATTTTATAGCTCAATATACTTTCAAAAGTATTTTGACCACCTCTTCACCAGACCTACAGAGGGAGTGAGCTAAGGGTACTTAATTGAACAAGAGGAGTAGGATACAGAGAGCCCTCGGAGTCACAGCACCAATCTGCCTGTGGTCTTTCTGCAGAAAGGTAATTACGAGAAAGTGATGGCCTTTGAAGTTGGGGTTTGACAGACTTGAGGCTGAGACCCCAGGTTCATGCACTATTCAAAAAGCAGCTCTTTAGTCACTTCTATTATTATAATATAGTATAACTACATCTAACTATAGTTAGATAGAACTACATATACATACATCTACATCTATCCCAGTGACAATTAGGATGTTACTGTACAGAGTGTAATAGGAAGATAAAATTACCATTTTGAATAACTTCCAAACTAACTGTAGTATAACATATCATGCAATACATGATGGAAGGCAGATGGTGCACAAGCAACAACAAACCACTTGGTACAGAAACCCTGCCTGTTCTGTTGCAAGAACATGCCCAGCCTTATCCATGCCTCTCCCCACTTCTCCCTTCCAATGAAGAATGATTTCGGTCTGTGGGCTCCTAAGCAGTCCTAAATTTCTGGTCTAATGGATCACTCTCAAAGTTTCTCACAGATTTCTATGCATTTTTATCAGACTGAGACAGAAAAATTTAAATATAACTTTACAGATTGTTCACCATGGCCTTACTGGGCCAGTTAACTGGGTGGATGCTGTGCCAGCAGAGGCTGACACAGTTTTTGAGACAGAAGAGTTCCTAACAAAGAGAACTGAAAAAAAGGTAGATATTTTATCTTATATCAAGGCAAGACATTCAATATGAGGGAAAAGAGTAGTAAGAGATTATGGAAAAACAGTCAAGTCAGTGGACTGGACAGCTGGGAAAAGCTGGAACAAGTTATTAGTGAAAAAAGTTATCAGAGCATCTTCTTGGGACTCTCAGAAGGCCATTTACCTTCTGGTTCACAGGAAGATCACACACACCTTGGTGCTGTGACTTAGGGGGCTCTTTTAATCCTACTCCTCTCATTCCTCTCATTCAATAAAATGCTGACTTGAAAAAGAGGACATCTTATCTTATCAAAATACCAGTGAGAAGAAACATGCATTTTGCCTTTAAATAAAAGCAAAAAGTAAATTCCACAGTGTGTTGGGGTTGGGGGAGGAAGTGGGGGGTGGTTTTGGTAGTGGGGGAAGGG
>NW_010336642.1:0-2793 GCF_000700745.2 Antrostomus carolinensis
GAGAGGGGACCTTATTAATGTTTATAAATACATTATGGGGCCAGATTCTTTTCAGTGGTGGCCAGTGATAGGACAAAGGGCAACGGGCACAAGCTGGAACACAAGAGGTTCCACTTGAACATGAGGAAAAACTTCTTTACTGTGAGGGTGACAGAGCACTGGAACAGGCTGCCCAGAGAGGCTGTGGAGTCTCCTTGTCTGGAGATGTTCAAAACCCATCTGGATGCAGTCTTGTACAATTTGCTCTAGGTCAACCTGCTTTGGCAGGGGATTTGGACTAGATGATCTCCAGAGGTCCTTTCCAACCCCTATGATTCTGTGATTTTTTTGAAGATAGCATCACTCTCAATATAGAAAGAATTCAGCAGTGGCATTATTGAATACTGGAATTTATAACCATTGTTCCACGCACAAACATGGATGACAGGCTGACCACAATACGTTCTTTCTTCAGAGAAGAAACAGTTCACCTCCTCTTCTCTTACCATGAATAATGTTTTCATCTCTGATGTGTTGCATTTAAATATAATAAACTCTTGCCTCATTTTAATCTATTTTTTAAGCAGGCAAGTTGAATGTACTCAAGAGATGGTAGTGATATAAACTACTTTTTAGTGTTAGGGTTCTGAAACTTGTCATCAATCATCCCACACACTTTTTGTATCAGACAGTTTCCAGAAAAATTATTTTAGATTATTTTCCTGTTGAAAAGCAGTTATGGCATTGTGCAAAATATTCTGCCTGCAGAAATCATCAAAATACTTCAGTCTCCAGTCTTGCAGTGGTTGCTCTAGGTTGGCAAGCTCTTCAGACTCTAACCCTGTTTTTCTAGGAGTCCACCTACAATCCATTGCAGAATGAGGGGCCTGTCTAGGTCTTCCCAGGTTTCATCACTATTGTGCCTGGAAACTTATGAGGAGCCCTAGTGATCGGGATGACTGCAGATGAACTAAGAAAATGAGGACATTTGATTTTTTTTTTTTTCAAAACACATAAAACCACTGATAGACTGCCCTTTGATGGGCACAACAGAAAGAATGTGGCAAAGGCACACAAAAAAGTGCTAGATGGCAACTGAGACACGCAAGAACTATTCTTAAGGCAGCTCTCGGGGTAATGCAGAAAAAAATGCAGAATTTTGCTGTATTTTAAAAGCTGAGCACCATGTAGTGCCCTCTGCTGCATACAGAGGTAATAGGTGTAGCACCACTGAACAATGACATCATTTGATATTAAACAACAGGATATGTTGTGTGTATGACAAATATTTATTTCCTTAATTACTCTTTTTTTCTAAAAATACTAATAAATTATGCACACATCGTCAGCACCAGCTTAGAGCAGATGTTTTTTAGACTCTCCCTATCCAGTATCCCGCGCTCTGTCTGCGAGCAAGCTGTCAACTCGCCTCCCACATCTACATAGTGGGAAATTCATGCTGAGAGTGAGCCGAGATGCTGGGCGGCTGGGTGGGGGGAGCATACAGCACCCTCAGCATGAAATTTAATCACGAGACACTCAGGATGGCTAAACAGCTCAGTGGGACATGGGCTACACACTGCCTTCGCCACTCCTACTGAATTCAAGTGAGCTGGAACTGCCTATCTCTCCCTGCTCTCAGCTAAAAGAAACAAGCCAAAGACAAACAAACATAAGGGTAGGTCAAGCCTCTGATGTAATTTTCAACTTCCAAATAAATGTGCATTAACAGTCTATAAAAGGTCCTTCATGGCAACATGAAAGAAGTAAACGCAGACTGGAGGTACTGTGAGCCTGAAGAGGATTTGTTGATTGTCAGACAGAACTGAGGAGGTCTTCTAATGTAGAATACAGATTTTTAATCTGATTCTGAAATCTTATCTGCTGCCTTTAAGATGACTAACAGAAATTCTTTTGCAGCAGACTATGAATTCTGATCAATTTCATGAACTGGGAATGTTTTCCAGAAGCAAAGCTTGTGCATTCTAACTAGTTTATTAGCATTCTACTCAAAATAAAATTCAACAAAGTTGATGAAGATTAAAATCTGTTCCAAGAAGTTAGGTCAGTTAAAAAAAATGTTATTTGCATGCATACACATTGCATGAAACAGGCATGTCACATGCACGCACAGACATGAAAATGTAAACTATCTTATTTTACGAGACATAAAACATTCAAGGTTTCCAGACTGTTCTTGAACAAAAAATCTGGCATGAAGATGTTATAGTAGAAAAGTTCTTTCTTAAAAAAAAAAAAGTTTTCCCAAACTGATAATCTCTGCTCTATCCTGGAATGAAAGGATATTCCAGAGAAGAGGGAAGAATTCATACGTACATCCTTTTTTCTGTCTTACACAGATTGAGTACAAGGCAGAACCGCTGTGCTTGGTTCTGCCCTATGAATCCATGCAATTGGCCAAGTTTCAGGCTTCATCTTCGCTTTTCCTTCACACAAAGCGGCAAGGAAAGGGAAGTACAGCCAGCCAGCTTGCTGCAAGCGGCTTCCCTCCCCCAGAGGAAAGCGATGAAGCCATCCTTCCCATTTTTTTCATTTCTTCCTATAAGCTCAGCTGGTGATATGCCAGACAGCCCAGTCCTAAATTTTCCTTTTTTTTTTTTTTTTTTTTTTTCTCCTAGAAATCCTCCAGTAGGGTCTATCTGAAGTAAGAGGAGAATGGTAGGCACTACAGCAGAGGAGGGGGAAGACCTTTGCCACCTCTCCCTCCTCCTACGAATCCCCCCTGAAGATCCAAATGAGATGAGCTGCTCGGGGCTCTGCTCTGTGGTCATGAGCCACTCCAGCCGGCTTTTC
>NW_010336642.1:2827-3836 GCF_000700745.2 Antrostomus carolinensis
GAACACACGGCGTCTCTGCTGGGCTATGGGAATAAAACGACAGTGATGCCAAACAAACGTTTAAAGCAAGGCTGAGAAGTATCACATGTTGGGCAACCCTCAAGCATTTGGCAAGTCTGCTTTAGATCTGTGTTGGCTGGTTGAATTCAGCCTGTTCCTGTTTAAAATGAGCTAACCTGCATTTCAACACTAAATAGGGCTTCAGCTGGGAGCAGTCAGCACAATGAAACCAACCCAGCAGCATATATACCCACACTCCTGCTTTTTTCTCAATAGTCAATTCACAATGAAGCTACCAGGCATCAGCTGAACATTATCTCTGTGCTTTTAGCCCCAGGGCTTTTACCCGAGATGTAAAATAAGTCAAATAAACTCACATTTGTCATGAGCAAAGAGTATGCACACAGTTGCAGCACTTCACCTAACTCAATCTGAGCCTTTAATCTAGACAAGACCTTGATCCAAGGGCAACCCAAATCAGTCCTCAAGGAAAGGACTGCGTGGGCCTCTGCTTGCTACTTGAGAAGGAATGTGAAGCAGCGCTTGTACGTGCAAATGCCTGCATCTTTCCTGTAGCCAATGAAAAAATTTAATTATATTTTCATGATTAAAAAGTCCAAAGGACGTTGCTCTTTTAAAGCTCTTCGTTAATTCTTTATATTATCTGGAGCAGAAATAGGTCTCTTTCACACAGGACAATACAGGATCACAAAGACACAGGCCCGCTGCCTCCCAAGCCCATGGGAACCCTACACGCCAGGACCATCCTCTTCAGCAGGGCACAACAAGTACTTCACAAGCATTACTTCTGCACATAATAACTGCAGTCACAAAACAAGTCTCGCCTACAGCAAAAAGAAAGTGTTTAACAAGGATCCTTGCATAATTTCAGGTAAAACATGTTAGTTTCCAGCTCTCCCTGTATCTTCTTACAAAGATATACAGTTGGAGAGCTGGTGTATGAACACTTGAGGTGATGCAATAATGCCACAAGCGCATTGCCATAGGA
>NW_010336642.1:3847-6440 GCF_000700745.2 Antrostomus carolinensis
CTCTTCCCAGTGTAACAGCTCAGATTCAAGTGGCCCTCACCATATTTTCCCTCATACACCTACTGTGTAGCCAGCATGCAGCAGAAATCTTGGGAGAAAAAAAACAGTATATGGTCACATATTCTCTCACTTTCTTCCCTCAAAGGGCTTTTGTGATCACAGAAAAAGAAAAATGTCATATGCATTCTGGTATGGAGGTAGCAAGGTTCATACACATGCTCCAAAAGAGCCTTTGTCCATCATAACCTAGATACAGGAGAACATCAAAACTTAAGGTTGCACCAGAAATTCTAAAACTGACATTTCTTAAACTGTGAGTGCTTGCCTTCAGAGCTTTTAATTTTAGGTTTAGCACATAAATTCCGAAGGGATCTTAAGGAAAAATAGAAAGGCTGCTAATTACATGCATATGCGCACTCTACATTATAAGTGTACAACCCTAAATATCTGCTTTCTTACATTGTGGAAAGCCATTATTCCAGAACATACTGCCCTGATGGGCCTCATTACTGAAGGCTCATCTTGTGTTGCCTCTGTCACTGCTGCCATCAAGAGTACTTTGTGCCAAGTTTACAGTCTTTGAAAGTTATTCTTTCTTCCTTTTTTTTCCATCTTAAGCCAAAATACTAATATATATACAGAATACTTGTTGGCATCAGCAACTAGTACAAGACACTAATCAAAAATGGAAACTATACCTAAAAAAGTCTTCAGATTAGGTTACATGGGACACTGCCTGTTGAACTTGATCCTCAACTTCAGCGCACATGTTCTCTGCTTGAGCAACATGAAACGATAGGGAAAGGCTGTGGTTACTCTGAGAGGAAGCAGGAACAAGAGAGCTGCATCCCCAGCACTAAACGCAGGGCCTGGAGGGTGCTCCCGGGTGACTCCCAGCTGGAAGATGAGAGATTCTTTTATCACCTGGTGCCCTTCAGCAAGTTACTCAGGGTATATGCTGGGTGCTGGGAAGCTCTCCTTCATCTCGCAATATCCTAGGCAATCCCAGAGCTGTTCTGGCTGCTCCTGCTTTGTAGGCTGTGTGGTCAGAGTACATATTTTCTGGCACACCTGAAGTTTTCTCAAGGGATATAGGTCATGGTAAGAAAATTTTCACATGCTAGTTCTCTCTTGCTAATAGCAGATCTTCCTGAGTCAAAGAAAAGATGCTCCCCTAAGCCAAAGGCAAGTTATATGCTACTGCAAACAAAACCAGTTTGAGAGTTCCTCTCCCCCACACCCTGCTTCCCCTAAAAAAAAGGAAAAAAAAAAAATTTCATAACGCAGTGCATTTGGTGGCCTAAATATGGGTGTTACCAGATTCCCCACTGACACAAAGAGGTCAGAATTTGAGAAGGTGAGAAAATGACTTAAGCTTCCATAAGAAAAAACAACCTGGAACAATTAACTTTAGAATGTCACCAGGACGATGTCCCAGAAAGCTCATTTCCAAGACAAATTTCTATTGGGAAAAGTTTAACAGTTCAGGACTGCCAAGAGTGAGTTCTCACATTTACACCTGACACAACGAATTCATTTGGACAGGCAATACTCTCAGATCCCATCTGAAAAAACAATTGCTTTTTGCTACCATGTTCTTACATCATTTCCTAACCTCCTTATACAGATGCTAGGAGTAACATGCCACCCCTTCCAGTACAGAGAAAGGAAAATTTTGTTACACACTCACTAAACCATTGAGCTCCTTTGAGAAACTTCTTTGTCCTCCAGAACGCTGCCTGCTTCTCACACTGATACCTAATTACCACGCAACACTCCTGATCAACTTTACAGATTTTTTTATGTACTTAAAAATGCTTTCTTCAACTATAACCAGTGTTTTTAACACTTTTTTTTCCTCTAATGTGAGAAGTAAAACACCATACTGTGTTCTGTCCTTCGATAAAATTGCCTACACAGCTACTTTTGACCTATGCATGCTTGTTCTCCCTCCCAATTTTCTCTGCAAACCCACACACACAAGACAAACTTAGATTACTTAACTTCTTTTTTTTTTAATTAGCTATCTGCTGGACCTGCATTAGTGCAGATAAACACATGAAAAAGTTACAAATTGAAGGAAGAGAGGTGTATAAATGGGCTTTCACTAACCTCTTGCCAGGGTGAGGAAGCTGAAAAGGCCTGCGAAGGTTGAGCCAAAGGGGACCAAACCAGGTAGTAAATTTGCTCCCGTCGGCTGGTGAGCAAGTGAGCAAGGAGGGAGAGCTGGTGGCTGGGAGGGAAGGAGGAGCATCCCAGGGCAGCTGAGTGGTTAGCTACTAAATTAGAGAATAAGCAGCTAGGAATTGCAAACAACTGTATGCTGTCTGGGAAGTGGAGAGGAAGAAAGATTTTCTGCCAAACTGCCCTGAAACGTCAAACATCTGCATTTTTCACTCTGCAAGGGTCTCTGTTCGGCCTCCCCTGCCAGCCTTCCCTGCATGCCAGCACCAGGCTTCTCTGCAGCAGCTGCAGACCACGGCTGTTGACTGGGAACACCAGCGCCGTTGGCAGGAAAGCACGGGGAGCTGGCATGGGAGCATGCACCTGGAAAGGAGTGCTTGAGAGCCGAAATCGCTCCTGGGTGCCACTC
>NW_010336642.1:6473-15948 GCF_000700745.2 Antrostomus carolinensis
GCACCAGCTTCAAGTCTTTTTACAGTCAAGGTAGTTGCAAATGTTGCCAAAATGCTGAGACTGCCGAAGCTGCTTTGATGGCCTAAGAAGGTCTCCAAAGGCCTGAAGCCAGGGAGATGGGATTAGTCTCTGTAATAAAATTTCCAAATACTCCTCTGGTGAGGAAAAGTCAATGAACAAAAAACAAACTACAACCTCTGACCTACACATTTGCTACCCAATTTTCTGTTAGAACATACCTCTGATGACTGTAACACCCTAAAACTTGTAATTATGAAGCCGAATGCATTTTCATCACGGATGAATGGTTGTGGGTGAAGTTTTAAAAGCAAAATGACTAGAGACCTTTCACAACCAGAATCTCAGATGTCATTTGAAAAGCAAAGAGCATTCAGATCCAAACCTGATCAAGGTTGTGCTGAAGCCAGAACAGCAAAGACCTTAATTTTCCAGTCAACCCTCATATAGGAGAAGAGATCGTGGGAGTTGCTGGTGGGGACAACGGAATCTCGTGAGAATAATCAGCTATTACTTATAGCATTTTTGGCCAAAATCTTGCAGGATGTCATCACAAGATTTTAATGTCACTGAAGCAGATTAATCATGGTCTAACCCCCAGCCCACATGAAAATAATACCTCCTCATGCCATCTCTGAGTAAAATTAATAGCCTTACTGCACCCCATCCCATTTTGACTGCTCTTTTGGTTCCCATTTCCACTCATAGAAGTAATACTTAATCCTCTTTTCAGCAGATTGTTTCTGCCTTGTTTTCTGTAATCAGCATTTACCTCAAAATGTATTACAAGGGAACAAGTCATACCACCACCATGCCTCACTGCCTTCTCCAGCAGCGTCCTCTGCCCTGCACTGCACGTGAATCCTTGCTTAGTGGTTAGCATTAAGCTTTCATGTCTGGGACTAGCCTATAGTTCCAAGAGTCTTCAGTGCCTTGCCCAGGTTTAGCAAATAATTATGCCTTTAGTATTTCTGCTTTAGTTGATCCTAAGACTGAACTTCTTTTCTCCCAGTAGAAACCCAAATACATATTAAAGTAAAATGCATCTTTTCCATTACAGTTCCTAGCTGTGCAATCTTCAACCGGTTGGCTCCACATATTTCTGTTTCCGAGGCCCTTTGTAGCTGACATTTCCATTTAGACACCTATAGTTCTATAGCACGGGAACGCCAAATTCATTTCTACACCCCTCTCAGACCACTTTTTGATGGCAGAAATGTGGCGTGCAGTCTGGCACACCTTCAGTCTGCAGAACACCTATTCTCTGGATATTAAGGGAAACTTTGCTTTCCAATCCAGCCAAACCAACACATTTAAAAGAGTAAAAGAAAGAAAAGAAAAAGAGAGGAATAGTTCTATACCGTAATTGCGTACTTATAAATAGCATGTTTTCCATGTGTGTCAGATATCAAATAGCTTAATGACAACTGATAACTGGCTGATTTCTGCAATCTGTCATCAGCTGCTATTTTCAAGAGAACACAAGCTATTCCTAATACTGCGGTACAACTCCACTGAGTTGTGTAGGAAGCTTACATTTCTCAAGCAGATGGCAGGTATATACTATTTTAACCAAAATCCTGTTTTAAGAACAGCGGTCGATATAATGACAGTGCTTGACAAGCCAAGAGGCATACAAAAGTAGGTAACTATATAATACTATTTAGTATTGCCCTTTAAAAAAATAACATACTTATGAACGGCAACAGATGGGCTAGGCAATCGGGCTGCATGACCTCATTTACTGGGGAAAAAAAAAGTGCTTTGTTTGTTTTTTTAATTAAACTTCAGCCTTTATTTCCAAAATATACTTTGTAAAACTTGGATGTGATTTTTCTCATGCATGTATCAAGCCAAAAAGCCTCTGCTCCCTGAGTCAAGCAGAGACAAGAACTGTTCAGCTGCATTATAGTGTGATTAATCCACACAACTGCATTACCACCCAACAGAGGCAGAAAGCTACCTCTCGAATACAGAGTTTGATATGATACAAATAACCTGTTGTTAAAGACCTCTGTCATTAGAGCAATGTCTACCAATTAGCAAATAAATTATTTACACCAGCATTTCTATTGCAGCAGCAAACATTATCCTGTTCTGTTTCACTGCCATCTCCTAAATAGAAACAGCAAACATTAGCTGTGAAATCCATTTTACATCTCGCAGGAGCAAAATAACTCCGCATTTTTCAGAATTGCCTGAGCCAGGACACATTTTCTCCTGTTTCCCCACCCGGGTAACAAACATCAGCACCTTTTCAGATCTGACCCACTGCAGCCTCATATTGCTGCCTCTACCACAGGATGTGGTTTGCCCCTCCGTACTTACATTACAACTGGGGTCCTCTCTTCAAATACAAATGGCGAATCAAGAGGAGAAGTAGACTCTGGGTGACTGAGCAGCACAACTGAAACACCCCAGGTGATCACCGCGGCTTCTCCTCTTTCGTGTCAGAGACTTCCCTTGTATTCAAAGCTAGTTCTACCGGAGAAGATCCGATGTCCTACTAGTCAAAGACACTGAGCCTCTGGATCCTCTAAAGCCCTACCAGAGCATTTAGGAGTAGCTGTCTGGATATTTACTTTTTGTCTTTTTTTTGGATGTATGCCTATGTGAGAAGGAAGCAAACTCTCTTTATATTTCACACCCATTCACACTGAATTTTTTTCAGAGTGTTGCTAAAAGAAAAAAAAAAAATTCCCAAGCTAGCTGAGCTCCAAATGGCCAACTACACAATCATTTCTTTTCCTCTGGTTATACTGACTGGGTTATTTTCCCACACGCTCCTGATGTGGTGAATGACTTGTCTGAGCAAGCAAGATAATGCTTTAGGCAGCAGGTTAGAAAATGCAAATGCACAGGGAGTCCAATAGGCAGCTCCTGGGCTGCGTCCTGCCCGGTGAGGCTTGGCTTTCCATTCCCAGCTGAGGCTTTGGGAGGTGCCCACCTCTCTGAAGGCTTACACTGGGGACCTCGGGCATCGAGTGAGATGCTACAACGTCCCCATGCACCAGCCCCATGTCAGAAGGCAAACGGTGAGAATTACTTCTGCCAACAGCAGACACCAAGGCACAGCCCTGCTATTAACTGCAGTGACAGCTACCACGTCACCAACCCAGGGCAGACTATTCCAGCCAGCACAGGTTTATAGCTTTATGAGGAGAAAGGAGGACAGCCCGGGAGCACCACAGTCCCTACTCTATCACTTAGATGTGACTGCAACAAAAAGGTCAAGGAAAACCAGGGGCAAAAGGGGTTGAACTTGGTCTCACCCCCCTGATCGGCAGGATGGCTTTGCTTGCCCCACACCTACCCCCAACAGAGGACAAAGCAGGTCCTCATCCCTTGCACCCTCTCCTCATGACAGGGAGTGCCATGTAGAAGTGTTCCACGCTTGTGGGGTCACTGCTTACACTGCCTCCTAAACAAAAAGTGTCTCAGGAACATCTCTTACAGAGCGAGAGAATGACAGCACGCATTTACCTCTGACCACCTCTGACTGCTCTACGCACCAGGTAGTAACGAACAGCAAATTACCAAGAGTGTCCTGGTACAGGTTTCCCACTGGGGCTGTGCTGTCCACCTCCCTGGAGGCTTTCAAAGACCTGACTGGATCAAGCCCTGAGTAAACTGGTCTGATCTCACAGCTGGCCCTGCCCTGAGCAGGAGGCTGGACTAGAGATCTCCTGAGGTCCCTTCCTACCTGACTTCTCCTGGGATCCTCTTCTGTTTGACCTTCTCACTCAAACCAACTTGCTGCTGACCATTTATGATCCAGGTCAGCAAGTCCTCACAAGCCCAGCAACCTTCACAGGGATTTTGGAGCCAACCCACTACAAAGGCACAGTGAGGTACCCTCCTCCAGCCAGAAGATCTCTGGACCTAATTTCTCCTAATAACCCCCACTGAAGAGCTCCTAAAACATACGGGGTTGCTCCTAAGTCAAGAAGTGCAGAGATACACAGTGTCTCAGCTATTAAAAAGGATTTTCTAGATTTCTTTGTAAGCTTTTAGTTTTACTACTTTCTCTGTAAGCTATTACTTCTCAGTTTACTTTTTTTTTTTTTCATTGAAAGAAAATCTGTATGGATCTAGCAAGAATAAAGACATCACTTTTTTAGTATTTAGAATAACTGAAAATTTGTGTCTCATTAAGATCATAACTGGAATAGGGAGTGAATTTTAAAAGTGGCAATAATGAAAAGATGCTGAGAAGGAACACCCTGACACCTCTTTTCACAGACTCTTCACTTGAAATTGCAATTACAGTGACCTGGGTATGAAGACAATTCTGACATTAAAAAAAGAGTTGTTGTAATAACAGAAAACACTGTTTTCAGTTTGCATGGAGATCCTGAATCAGAGGTATGCCTGAACCACAGAGTACACTCCAGCAGCTGGCAGGACAGGTCTGTCAGCTGCACTACATGGTCCTTCCCAGGCTACTGGCTCACGCTGCACTTGAGAGCATGGCTGAGATGTCCAGTGCCACATCCCACCACCCAGCAGTACAGAGTGGCTTGATATCTTCTCCTGGGCAGGAGAACGGTTAGGGGCGATGGTGAAGTAGGAACAAAAGCTAGTTCTGCTGCAAAGACATCCCAAGAGTTGCAGGATCTCACAATGCCAAGTCAGCCTGGCTCCCTTCCACCTGACTCATGCCCATGTACCAACACAGCTGGCTCATGGCTGTGCAGGGAAGGAAGCCGCGTTTCTCCCCTAAGGGAAAGCTTGATTCATGCTAAAAGCTTGAATCAGTCTGGCTCTCAGGAGAGGCATCTGCCTGCTCTCGCTGACACCAAGGCTATTTAGCTTCCTCCCAGTGCCCAACCCAATAGCCTCAGCAATTTGGGCACATCACACCTGAGCAGCAGCAGTCCCACCAGGGGCAGAGGAATTTATGGACAAAGCAATGTGCCTCTGAGGTTCAAAATCCCCAGGTCCCATTTAAAGTTTCAGAGCAGGAGAGAAAAGGGAAAAAGAGAAGAAGAAAAAATAAATTTAAGAACATAAAATAAAACAGATGTGTCCATAGAAACCTTAAAAGCAGACAGACAGTAGCCGTGTGATAATTGCTGCAGCTCATTTAAAGACAGTACTTTTCCACACTGCAGTCACATTTCCAGTTCCTTCACAGACCTACCTGGAGGGATCCAATAATTTGCATCTATCTTTTCCCAACATTCCACATATTATTTGCATTTATCGTGAAAGGGTGGAGAATAATAGTTCTTAGTGCAAGAAATAAATACATTTAAAAAACAAATCAGTCAGTGCTGCCAGTCAGACAGATGCAAAAGTTGACAAAATACAGCCTTTCATTATTTTTTCATTCCAACCAATGCACAAAATACATGAAATATAAAAGACTGCCTCACACAGATTTTTTCCAGCTGAATGGAGATTTGACAGTCAAGAACACTGCATTTTTCACATAATAAAATGTGATTTTCCATCAATTGTACCAGTAATGAAAATGTTGCATACAGCACAATCCCTTGAAAGCCAAGAAGTTGAAGCCAAGGGTGAAGCTGAAAGTTGCAAAACAGGGAGCCTCAAGGGAAGAGAAGCAGGGGGTAGAGGAGAACTGGTCCTCCACCATTCATTTACTTTTCTACTAATGCCCCCCCCAAAGGGCTCTCCCGCCTCCCGTTCCTGGTGTTCAATAGGAGGGGCAGCCAGAGCAAAACCATCCATCTGGTTCCTATCACAGGAAAGACTGCCAAGGCTAGCTCCTGCCAAAGCCTGTCATTAGCAATCAGCATAAGAGAGAGCGTGAGAAAACAGAGCACAGCTAAGACAACAAACCTAATACTTTTAATACACTAATCATAACGACAGTACTCAATTTTGGTTTTTATGAAAATATCACGGGAGTCAGAGGAGTCATCCTGGTAGCCTCATTTTATCAGACAAATTAATGTAACAGGCAACACAAATGTTATTTTCTTCTGCCACGGTGTATCCATCAGCACCTATTAGAAGCATCTACAGGAGTTAAATATGGCAAGGAAGGATAATTTCATTGAGCGGGTGCAAAACCTTGCTACTCATCAATATACTTTGTCTCCTTTTAGCTACAGCATAATAGATAAGGCATTCAAATCCTGATGCAACCACTATAATCCAAGACCTAGTATTTTGTGAAAGCTTGGAGAGGTGACCATCAAACTGCCCATGTTCTCTTGTCACAGAAGTTCAGCACAACCCTTCCCACTCCCTACCCTTGCCAGCAGGCAGCATTCCCACAATTTCCACAAAGAATATGCCCTTCTTGCATATCATCCTTTAAAATCTATTGTATTACTCCTTCATTTCAGCTGACCAGGAAGAAAAACAACCAAACCCAAACCCACGTCCAAGTGGCAATACCTCCCACAGCTGCTGCCACGGGGAGCGAAGACCCACGGGGGTCTGAGGACCTTGTACTGCTGGACGCTGCAGGCAGAGGAAAGCAGCGCTGCCAGATGGATTTTTCAGCAACAACTTCCCCCCCACCCTCGGGAATATAATCACACACACCCCTAATTACTGAATAAGAGTGTCTGTTAATTACCTATCCTAAGTAATTAAATCTGACTGGGGTCAAAAGTGATCTGCCAGTAGGGGACAGAGAGAGGCAGCAAGCTCTAATCCTCTGCCATTCTCTGAAGCTGCCTCAAACCCAGCAGGAGCTTGTTGTCCTCCCCACAGGGAGCACAGACTCCTTGTTTGGGGCATTTGTCCAGCTCCCTACGAGCTGCATTTTCCCCCCATCACTTTGACAAGAGCTGCCCCTACTCCACTGGCTCAATCCCACCATCCTGGAGGAGCGCATAGGATCAGGTGGACACTTTGGGATCTCCAGGAGAGCAACCCAAGATCAGCTCTGCGTCACAATGCCTCCCTTGAGCTCCTTGCACCAGAGTAACAGCAACATCCTGACTGACACTTGTACAGCAGCAATCAAAGCTGACAAGTTTCTTTCTAAAGATCTTCCCTCCCTCCAGTCCCCTGTACTGGGGGCAGGGGACAGAGATGGGAAATGAGGAAGAAACCTCCTTCGGGAAGAATATTACCATGTCTCTGCCTAAGGATGACACGGCATTAACTCCCTCAGGACTGTCCCCATGCACATCACTGTCACCTGCCTTGCCTCTCTCAAGCTTCCTCCTTTTGTTAGGCTGTTCCCACGCAGATCTAATAATATCCTGAACAGATGAGTGAATACGAATAACAGCTCCTTCTTCCTCCTTTTAGGAAACTATTTCCCCATTTGTTTCTCTCATCTCCCTGCTGCCGTATTTAGCGCCAAACGATAATCACCCATTTAAGAAGGGGGAAGCATCTTCTAGGAATGACTTGCCCTGGGCTATTCCACAGGCTGCTCAGAAGTGAAATCTCTCCGTTTATGCCCTCTGCAGTCGAAGAGGAACACTCTCAGGACCAAAGCACATCTAGACACAGATGGAAAGGGAGGGGAGGTTTTCTTTGTCTCGTTATCTCTTGCATGTTTTGGTGTGTTCATTATCCTAGTGCTTCAGAAAATAAACATCACTGGATCAGAGCTGAGCCCCAGCTCAAGTCTGCTCTGACTTGCTATCGGACAATCAATGAGAAACTTTTCAAAATGTCTTTTTTCCTCCCCACTTTGTGGGATGGGGACATTTATATCTCAGCTCACTATGCAGATGCTAACACAAGCCTCCGAAGGGTCTGACAGACATCAGTGCCACAGCCCAGAGTGGGACTGCAAGAGAGGGCAAGGAGGCAGCACCACTGCAGGAACCTGACCAACGTCAGTCCTTATCCCCAACCTGGCTGTGCTCCATCACACCTTCTGCTCTTGTCCTGGCTTTGCTAGGATAGAGTTAATTTTCTTCTTAATAGCAAGAATAGCTGTGGTTTAGTTTCAGTGTAAGAGTTGTTATAAGAAGAATGTTGATAAAGTACTAATGTTATTAGTTGCTGCTGGAGCTCAAGGCCACGGTGTTTGTCTGGTTCACAGCAGCACTAGGACTGGGAGGGAGAAGTGTAGTACGTAGCAAAGCCCAAAACTGGCATTTGGATGCGCCAATGAAATATTGCATATCATGTCACACCATGTCAGTACGTTAACCAGGATTGTCCAGAAACTGGAGGTATTCTCTTGGGGATCGCTCGGGCTCACCCTCTGGGATTGCAGTTTCAGTTTCGGGACTGTCTCTGCTCTGAGATCACTAGCTGGGACAGGCTAGGCATCAGTCAGCAGGTGGTGAGCAATTGCACAATTGTTTTTATCTCAACCCATGAGCCACCTTGCCCTCATCCTTTCAATTCTCTCTCCTACTCCCTATGGAGAGGAGGGGGGAAGTGAGAAAGCAACTATGGTTGCAAGCCAAAGGAGTGAAACCACCACAGCCCTTCGTTCCTGCTCTCTTGGCTAGACACTGCATGCTCACCTGTGGGTTGGTGAAAGGCTGCCAGCCAGTTTGACTCCTTCAGGTTGCTCGCTGGATTCCAAGGATCATTTTCCCTAACAGGAATGAGATGCACAACCATGGGAAACAAGCAGGAATCAGCCATGGGGCACTGCATGTCTAAGAGAGCTGGAGAGCAGGATGAGATGGAGAATGAGGACAAACAGCTCTGTGAAAAGTCAGAGGAGCAGCTTTGAAGGAAGAGATATGGTAGAAACAGAAGTCGGCCCCTAAAAAAGGAAAAAGAACAAAAAAGGCTGTGGAAGAACAACCCAGTTGCTAGGAAGACCAAGCAGTTAGGATGGGAGAAGCAGCAACCAGGCTACTGCTGACACAAAAGAGTTCAATTTCTCTCCTAGTTCTCCCATCAGAAGATGGAAAAGGGTATGTCAAAACCCTCAGGAACCAGAACTAGTAGAAATGTATCTTTCTTTTATCCCTTAAAAGTCACAGATCAAGGAGGCTTCACTTCCCTTTCACCATTCTTCTAATCTCCAAAATATTTTTCCTGCTGTTTTTACACTCTGTAAACTTTTATTTAAAATAGCAGAAGGTACTGTGTATAGGATGTTGGCCTGTTATTTAGACACAGTCGTTCAAACCTAAACAATATAAAGAGGAAAAAAAGCAGAGGGGAAGAGACAGGCAGATGGTGGTGAGCTGTGCAGACAGGCACTGCAGCCCGAGTGTTACTGCAACATGCTGAAGCATGGTTTGCCAGAGCTTTTAACTCCCTCTTTTTACACGCTTAAAAATGCAAATACAAACTCTCACTGTGAGGCTGAAAGTTTGGAGCTCAGGCTTCAGCTCAAAACTACATTCCTAGTGCTGTTGTACTTACAGATTATAAAAATAACGCATGTATACTGAAAAATGTGATTTGGTGTGTCTCTAAAAAAAAACTTTAAAAATACAATTTTGGAGAGGTAAAACCAGGAAGAACAGTATAAAATGTGCTTTTCATCAATTGATCAAATATGTTTGGATTTAAGTGATTATATAAATATATATATATATAT
>NW_010336643.1:0-14069 GCF_000700745.2 Antrostomus carolinensis
CCATCCCAGGTGGCTGCTGGCCCCGCTCCATTAGAGCCAAAAGCAAAACCAACGCCAAACCACAACCCCTAATGCTAAAGAAGCTGTTTCTGTGGGACAGGTTGACCCCCAAAGCTCTGCCTGGGGTGGGGGTCCTGGCCCCTGGCCCTGCAGATTTGGCACCAATGAGCCCATGTGCTGCAGGCAGGGAAAGCTGCTGAGTCCTGGGCCAGCAAAATAGGTCAGTTCTGCCGAGACTCCTTCACCCCCTTCCAGGTTGCCAGTATTCAGGTCACAAACGGTGGGAACTGCGGGCAGCAGAGCTGCGAGAGCACCACGCTCGTTCTTATTTCAGGAGATTTCATTAACAATTCAATTAGTTTATAAATGACAGGCTCAAGGGGGGGAAAAAAATTGCCTGCAGACACCGAGAACGGCTTCCCAAGCACGGCCCAGCGCCGGCTCCCCGGTGAGGTGCTGTGCCCATCCGGCAGAGCTGCTGGATTTATTCACAGCACCAGCAGAGGGGCTGCCAGTGTGACCCCACATCCCAGCCACCCTCCGTGCTGGTGGCAGGGGACTGGTGTCCCCACTGCCCTCCCCGGGGTGGGAGCAGATGCTGATGGGATGGGGGAGAGTATCCCACCCAGCTCCCTTCCCTGGCAGCTGTGGGAAACAGGGAGTCTGGGCAGAGAGCGATGGAGAAGAGCTGCTGGGGGGCTGGGATTAAAAAGAGATTTATTTGGATAATAACAGAGCGGGGAGCAGTTAAACTGGTGGGTAACTGGAACCAGGCCTGCTGCTGGAAAGCCTCAGACCGGCTTTTGCCCCAGTTCTTTTAAGGCAATATGGAACGAGTGCACCCTTGGGTGCTCTCCACCCACAAAAAGCTGGAGAGGGGGTGGCGGTGAGGCAGGGGCCATCCCTGCTCCTCCACGTGCAGTCTCAGGAGCAGGAGCCCCCCAAGTGGTGCCAGCACCCCCAGGACATGTGGGGACCAGCAGCTGTGGCCAAGGGGCCCTGTGAGGTTTTGCACACCCCCAGCACACGTCCCTCTGCCACCGTACAGCCCCAGGGATGCACAGAGCCTAAAAGTGGGAGTAAAGGGCGTTTCTGCAAAGGGGGTTTTCTCCTCTGGGGTGGGCAGCAAAGGAGCCGGCCTGGCTCACCCCGAGGGTGAGCTGATGAGCCTGAGAGCTCCTAAAATCCCCCCGGATCCTGTGAGATGGGCTCATCACAGTGATCTGCTCCTGAGGACTCGTTTGCTTCCAACCAAGCTGCTCCCAGGAGTCTAACGAGGCCCTTGAAGTGAAGGCAGCTCGTGGCTAGTGACAAGTTTTCGACAGGAACGCAACTTTCCAGCCGCAGGAGAAGGGGAAGTCTGGCATTCCCCAGCGAGAGGGGACTGAGCTGATGCTTCCTGGGTAAGAAACTGCAAGTTTCATCTCTATCTGGAGGGACCGCAGGTTTCGTCAGTACAGCCCCTTGCTGCCCACCAAGATTCACTTCTCCAAACCGTGTCCCACATTCCTCCTCCCAGCTCAGCACCAAGCCCAGAGCAGGTTTTGTTTCTCCTCTCTCCAGTTTAGCTCCAAAGCTGAACTCACCCAGACAATGATAGAGAAGAAAGAGAAGGTGATTGCTGCCCGGGCGGCATCTGCTCCTTGCGAAAACCCTCTGCTCATCGTTGTCCGTTGCCACTGGTTTGCTAGGAAGCAGAAAGCTACAAACCACAAGAAGGACAAGAAACCTGGAAGAGAACAGAGTTGGTCAGTGCTGTCCCTGCTCACCACCTCTGCTGCTGCAAGGACCCATGTTTGCTGATGCACAAACACGCTGCCATCAAGATTTTCAAACAGCGACAATGATCTTGGGTGCCTCGGCCTGTGGTGTGGCCCAAAAGGATCTATTTTAAAAGAGGTTGATTTGTAATTGCTGGAAAAACAGGGATGGAAGGAACCATGTGGGATCACCCAGCATGTTGCCTGCCTGAAGTTCAGCTCACCTACATCTCAACTTGATTTCAAAGACCTAAAGGGACAGCACATCCTCTCTGGACATGGAGTCCTCACACTCTGTGGAGTTTCAGCCTGCTCACTACCAACTCAGTTCCAGCACCCCAGCCTGTTGACCCACCGTTCCCTCTGTTCCCTGGACACTGCTGGCTGCACTCCTGGGAGCAGGAGATGTAGGAGATGGCTTTCCAGCTCTTCTGTGATGGGCTATGCCTTGGTCCAAGGACACAGCCAGAGAGCTTAAAAAAAGGCAAGGAACAATCACCTGGGAATAGGGACAGGCTGAGGTTAACCCCTGCTCTGAACACAGGGATCACACACGGGCTGTCTGTGCATCCCACGAGTGCTGCAAGCGAGCAAGTGCTCATTGTGTGCCCTGCCCAGGGCAGGGACAGGGCAGGGACAGGGCAGGGACATGGCAAGGACAGGGCAGGGACAAGGCAAGGACAGGGAAGAGCTGCCCACAGAGCCAAGAGCCACATGGGCTTCACGGGAGAGAGCTCTGCTCACCCCTGCTGCCCTCCACCTCCTGTGCTCCTGTTCTCAGCCTCTCCAGGCCCTGTGGAATTGAGCAAAAACATTCTGGTGATTATTCCTCCCTGGAACCAAAGCTGGCTGAGCAAGATAGGGCTGCAGCTCCCCTAATTCAATCACCAGCCAACAGCACTGCCTGATGCCAAGGAGCTCAGGAAATAGTCAAGAAGCGAGCCACAAGCGTGCAGCAGCGCTGGGAAGAGGAGCTGCACAACCTGGAGCCTTCCATGATGCTGTTTCCAGGGTCTCCAGCTTTTCTGAGCATCCCCCAGCATAAAAGTCCCCTCACCCACTGATTCTGGCTGTCAGTGCACGGGGGGATGCTGAGCTACCCAGCACCCTCCCAAGGATCATCGGGACACCGGGATGAGCAGCCACACTGCCAGTCCCATGGGACAGCCACCCGACAGCACAGTCTGACTGTGGGGAGAGGGAAGAACCTTCCTTTGTTCCCCTTTATCTTGCCAGTTGTGCCTTAGCACGACATAAACCACATCCACACCCAGCGTGAGAGTCACGGGGTCCATCGCACACCTCGCCTTTAACTCAGAATCTGCTCCTAACTGCAGTTGAAGAGAACACACTCCTCATCTCCTTCTCCTGCACAACCAGCCCTGGGGCTTCCCGACCACCGGGTGGTTTTGTCTGCCTGGCTGTACTTGAGCCCTTGAACTGTCCTCACAGCAACACAACGTCCAGCCAGGATCACCCAAGCTTTCCTTTCTCAAATCACAGACTAATACAAGAGCCTCCTTTTGCCACAGACAGCAAAATCCTGCCACCAAAACCACCCCAAATCTCCCCGTATACATTTTCACTTCCCCTTGGGATGACCACTTGTCATCAGTGTTAAACGAGACCTCTGGGGCTTATTCCTCACAGGTCACCCTCAGGGACAGAGACGCTTTCTAGTTCCCCAGCTCTGTTATAATGGGGCTTTACCAGCAGCTGGGCCCTGTCAGGGGAAGCAGATCCAACCCCTCATGTGGACACAGGAAGATTCACACCCGAGATACGGCGTTGGCTGCAGCTTGGATGACCAGTATGAGGTGAGCATGGTGGGTAGGGGTCCCCAGATCTCAGTGCACGAGATGCTGAACCACTTCTCCAGATGCTGCACTGCTGCAGCACTCCCATCTCCAGATACTTGGGGAGAAAATGCCACGGAAACAAGGAGGACTGCACTCCATGCTGGAGAAGCAAGCCTCAGTCAGGAGTCTCTTGCTCAAAACTCCACCTTCCTGGAGACAGTGGTGTCTGGAAGTCAATGCACACGTGATGCATGACAAGTGGCAAAGAGAAATGAGGCAGAGATTGAGAGTGGTAGCATTCCCCACATGCCTGGGAGAGGAGAGAATGGCTGTTCCGAGGTGGAACAGGGAGGGAGGGAGGATCACAGCCCCGCACCGTCACGCAGCATCAGCCAGAAGATGGATGTCATGTTCCCCTTCCATTTGAATTGAGGGTTGCAGGCACTGAGCCCTGGGAAGGGGCGGTAAATATCATCTAACGAGGGCTGGACGCTGGTGCTGTAGCACCATGGAAAGAAGCTTTCCAGCAGGGAGGGAACATCCTTAAAAACAAGCAAGTGCAGGGAGGTGATGATGGATGTTTTCATTTGGGACCAGAGTGCCATCAGCGACACTTGTGCTGGATAAATCACCTTGACTGTGCTAACACAAGAACCTGGAAATGGAGAACATCAGCCAGGCAATCCAGCCAGCAGCCGAGCAGAGGATGGCCTCACAGAATCCCAGAACTGCCTGGATTGGAAAAGCCCTTGAAGCTCATCGAGTCCAACCATGAACCCAACACTGACAAGTCCCCGACTGACCCATGTCCCTCAGCACTGTGTCTACACGACTCTTCAATCCCTCCAGGGATGGGGACTCCACCACTGCCCTGGGCAACCCCTTCCAATGCCTCAGAACCCTTTCAGCAAAGAAATTCTTCCTCACATCCCATCTCAACTGCCCTGGCCACAACTGGAGCCCATTTCCTCTGGTCCTGTCCCTTGGGCCTTGGTTGAACAGACCCACCCCCACCTCTCTCCACCCAGCTCCAGGCATCCTGCCTGGGATGAGCCTCAGGTGAAGGGGCTCAAAACAATGCAGAAGAGCTGGGGCGTGGAAGGCCCAGACCCACCTGCACCCCACAGTCCAGGAGGCAGCTGGGGATTGCAGTGGTGAGCAGAAGCAGGTTTCTGCTTTGTTCCAAAACACACAGACACCAAGTGAAAACAGACCCAGATGTAACTGATGAAATAACATTTGCTTGAGCCAGAAACAGGAGATGTGGGAGGGTAAAACGCTGCGCCTGGTCTCTTGAGACGTGACCACCAAACCTCACTTCTCTGGGTGGCCTCACCAAACCCAGCTCAGAGAACATCTCCAGTTGCAGAAGTGGCACAGACAAGTGGGACACCCCACTGTCCCCAAGCCACCACACACCAGCTTCCTCACTGCTGCCTCTGAGCTCATGGCTGGATGGGACAACCCATCTGCCACCCCTGTTGTCCCCGACTGAGGCACACGAGTCACGCCACACTGTGGGAGGAGAGGGGAGGAGTCAAGAGTGGAGCTGCAGGACACAGCAATGACTTCACACTGCCCATGGAGCATCGTCCTTCACAAGCACAGCAAAGTCAGAGAAGTACCTGAAAAGCCAAGGTCCAGCAGGACGGCCCGTTTGCGGTCCTTCACGCTGCTGATCTGCTGGAAGTAGAGGTCCACCACAAAGAAGAAGATACAGCCAAAGAAGGCAATGATGCCAACGGCGATGCCGTAGCTGCAGGCACTCTCATTCTCGTTGAAGATGCAGAGCAGCTCCGAGCTCTGGCTGTCCCTGTTCACGTAGCACTCGTTCACGATGGAGCCAAACACCACGATGGAGAAGATCTGCAGGAGGAAGGAGAAAACACCACTTGCTGCTGTTTACATTTAACTCTATTTTCCAAAAGCAACAGAATTGGATTCAGTCCTGACTTTGACTCCATGGCAACATGGCATTTGTTAGAACGATCCCGACTCTCGCCTGGTTGATGGCCCTAAGCTGGTGGATGGTACCCAGGTCCTCTTTTAGCTGGGAGCCTGTCTGCCTTTCAGCAGCTTGGTTTGCAGAGTATTTTAAGAGATTGTTATTCTCCAGACAGGCTGAGGAGGGAAAAAAATAAATAGAAGGGCCAGGTCTCTGCAGTCTTTCTGCTCGTGCTGCTCTCTGCTGCCAGGCTGCGCTCGATAAACCCCCTTGTGTCACTGCGGAGCGGGGAGAAATGAAGTGACAGAGGATAATTGAGCTGAGTCCAGGGCAGGACAGGATTCCTGGTGGAGGGGGGACGGGACACTGAGCATGGGGAGGTGGGGAGCAGCTCACCTGGGTGCAGCGGGCAGGGGGAGAGGCTGCCCTGTGAACAACAGGACCATTTTTTACCTGGCTCAGCAGGGGTTGAAGGATGCAGCGCCTGCATCCATTATCCAGTGACCTGTTTTCAGCCTTGTGAGGGACAAAAGGGCAGAAGGGGTTGCTGGTGGTTCTCCAGGTCCCACTGAGGGTGTTCCACATCCCTGCAGGCAGGGAAGGAGCACGGAGCTGGCTGCCTAAATTAATATCATTCACGATGCTGCACGCTGAAGTAAATTCCTTCACCCGTCCGACACCAGAGGCAGCGAGTGGAAGCTGCGGGACCAGCTGCATTATAATTTGCTCTGGATCCTGCTCCCTCAGAGCCTAGAAAGCGCCGTTTGGATTCCAAGGCAGAGAGCAGGGAGGGAGGGAGGAGGGAAGCAAGGCGTGTAGATGCGCCTCCATCAAGCTGTGAACCTCTGATCTCATCCCTCGCTGCCAGCACCGGCTCCCCGTGTCCCTGCACGGCTCCCACCTCGCTGGACACAGCTGGAGGCCGTGAGTGCAGCTGGGGAGATCATAGAATCACAGAATCATAGAATGGTTTGGGTTGGAAGGGACCTTAAAGCTCATCCAGTCCCAACCCCCCTGCCAGCAGCAGGGACACCTTCCACTAGACCAGGTTGCTCAAAGCCTCATCCAGCCTGGCCTTCAACACTTCCAGGGAGGGGGCATCAACAACTTCCTTGGGCAACCTGGGCCAGTGTCTGACCACCCTCACAGTGGTAAGATAAGAGGCTCCTCCAGCTCAGCCCGGTGTGGGGGTGTGTGGGGACAGCCGGGGTCTCGGGGTACGGTGCAGCTTCGGCGCTGGACACCCCGCTACGTCCTCTGCAGGGACATGAAGCGCATGAGAGCAAGACAGGCGACAGACAGAGGCGGCAGCTGAAGAGCCACACCAGAAACTGCAGCCGGTGGCCTTTGCAAAGTCACCTGTGTCTCACCCACCCACAGAGCTGATGCCTGGCCATGGGCCACCTCCTGCAGCCCCGGGCGCAGCCACAGCAGAGCTGGGTGCACCAGAGCAGAGGCCACTATGAGCAAACCACTCAGACGGCTCTAACCAGTCTTTAACTAACACTGGGATAGATACTTTCTCCCAAGCACTGGCCAGATATCTCATTCCTGCCTGCTTTAATGGACTTCATGTCCTCTAAACTCCTTCCAGTGCTGGGGTGAAGCTGCACCAGAAATTCTTCTGTTTGAAGCTACTTACAACTCACAGAATCCCAGAACTGCCTGGATTGGAAAAGCCCTTTAAGATCATCGAGTCCAATCATGAACCCAACACTGACAAGTCCCCAACTAACCCATGTCCCTCAGCACTGTGTCTACACGACTCTTCAATCCCTCCAGGGATGGGGACTCCACCACTGCCCTGGGCAACCCCTTCCAATGCCTCAGAACCCTTGCAGCAAAGAAATTCTTCCTCACATCCCATCTCAACTGCCCTGGCCACAACTGGAGCCCATTTCCTCTGGTCCTGTCCCTTGGGCCTTGGTTGAACAGACCCCCCCCCACCTCTCTCCACCCTCCTCCAAGGGACTTGGACAGAGCCAGAAGGTCTCCCCTCAGCCTCCTTTTCTCCAGGCTCAACACCCCCAGTTCCCTCAGCCACAAGGGAACTCAGCACACTTGTGCTCCAGACCCTTCCCCAGCTCCGTTCCCTTCTCTGGACACGCTCCAACACCTCCATGTCCTTCTTGGAGTGAGGGGCCCAACACTGAACCCAGCACTCAAGGTGCGACCTCACCAGTGCCCAGTCCAGGGGCAAGGCAAGTGTCTCATGAGCAAACACATCTTAGACAGTGTCCAAAAACTCTCCCCCAAGCTTGAGGGGACAACAAAGAAACAGATCTGCAAGTGACTTCTCCCAGAGATTCACCTGTGGGTCCCAACAGCAGCTCTTTGGGGCTCTTACCATCAAAACACCTCGTGTAGGTCCCATCACTGCCCTAGACCCCCACCAGCTCTGCGCTGGCCCCTTCTCTCCATGGCCTCCTTAGCTGAGGGGATCAGCATCTCCACCCTGACAGAGGTGAGCATGCATCCCTGTCTACACGACAGCAGGAGTGGGTTTCTGCCCTGGAAATGCTCCTCAGCCCCAGGAATTAGCCTGTTCTTGAGTGATGCCCTCCAGAAATGTGGGTTTCCAAATGTACATCTGCAAAATTCAGGTGCAGCCTTTGATCTCTCCTGGAGCACTGTCAGGGGACAGAAGTACAGATGTCCCAAGGACCCCTCCACAGCTGGCACAGGAGGATAATCAGACTGTCCTCCTCTCTGAATTTAACCATTACCTGGGGTCCTGTTCCCATCCATCCCTGGTTCAACTCAGCTCTAAGCACCAGCCACGAGCTTGATGGCAACACGAGTCACCCTATTCCTCACTGGTCCTGCACTTACGGAGCGCTCCGCTGTCACACCACGACGAGCACATCATCATCATCATCATCATCATGCAAAGAAGAGGGTTGCATTGTAAGAAAGAAACAGCAACAAACAGTAATAATAATTTCCCAGTGTTTTGGCAGCAGCTGTAATATCAGCAGTTGTAGAAATCAGCTCATAAATAATGCAAAATTGTTATTTACCATCAGAAATAGCAGCAGCATTTATAAAACAGGCCCTGGAAGAAATAATGGGATTCTGGAAAACATGAATAATTGAGAAGCTCTGATTCCACAGGATTATTCCTCTGGCAGGTCAACAAACTCACACTCAGCTTCTCTGATAAATGGTTTACTTTGTCCCCTCAGGATTAACAACCTGGAGTAATTCTGTGTGGTTTTGGGTGCCCGTTTCAGGGGGTGAGGAAGGGATTAAGGATGTCACAGGGTGTCTGCTGCCTGCACGTGGATTTGCACACTTGGGGCTGTCAGCAGAGGATGCCCAATTAGTGCTTTTGGGGTGGAAATGGGAATAAAAAAAGACATTTCACCTCTTTATTTCAAATTCCAGAGAGTTTTGCAAAGCAAAGCATCCTTCTTGCTGCTGGACGACCTGAGCAGCTCACCCTGTGAGACCCCTTGGCTGGGTGCTGCCCACAACATTTCAGTGCAGACAACACAGGACACGAGGCTTCTTCTTGGGAGGCCAAAACAGTGAGGAGTTACAACCACAGGCATTTGATAGATGCGCTCAAAACATCGGTGCTGGTTGAAATACTCCTGTCAAAACACGCTTTGCAGTGAAAACAAGTCTTTCCATGGGTTTTCTATCCCTTCTCTAGTGATTGAAATGTTATAGTTTTTCTTAAAAAAAAAACCAAGAAAAAACCCAACTGGTGCTGGTAAAACATTTTAATGGGAATAGATTTGGTGTTGTCTTTCTAAGTATAGGTGAAAAAAAAATATTTGAGAAAACATGGGTAGATGGGGGAAAGTAAAATCCAGACTTATATTTAAAAAGTTCATGCAAAACAAGTGCTGCTTTCCAACCACCTCTAGAAAATGCACCTGCTCAAACCCACAAATCAGTTCATCAGAGACCTGAAAGCCAAATACAAGGTCAGATTTTCCACCACGACTGAGATTTTATGGGTCTGAGCAAGGATGGGGGGATCCTGCTCTCCAGAGATGCTCGTTTGACTCCCACCTCCTCCTGCCTATCAGGAGATCCCCAAAACCACAGTCCCCGTGACATGGCTGTGACAGGACTCGGGACCAAGCGCCAAGGTCACTGACACACACAGCACAGGGGCATCTGCCACGCGAGCTGCCGCATCCCAAGCCCACCCACCTTCCTAACAGGGCTCCTCCATATCTCACAGGCTTTGCAAAAGAGCTTGAGCATTCCCAGGACACTTCATTCTCCAGCTGAACAACCCAAAACGCAACAAATTTTGTTCTCACTGGGTGGACCAGTACAAGATCCAGTAAGAAAACTGGATTACCTCTGCCACCCCAGTATGAAATCGCATCCCACCTGCCAAAGCTTTCACATAAATGTCCTGGCAGCTCGTGGTCTCCTGGCCAGTAGCCTGGCGTGTGGGTTGCTCAGCCCTTGCCTCTCCACGGTGTCAGAGAGCGGCTGGGAGCCCCGGTACGTGGGTCCAGTAGCTCCAGCAACTCCATCAGCACAGACCATTAGTGCTCCTCACCGCATCCAGCTGTAGGAAGGGATGGGAAGGAGGAAAGCTGTCTTCTCCCATCCTTTCCATTAAGACTTGCACTTCAGCCACACAAAAAAGCTTCTGTGCCTCAGTCACACCCTGGCAGGGAGAACAATGCCGCTCAGGGAGATGCATGAAGTGCCTGGACCCACAATGAGGCAGATCAGCTACTTGTGCAAGTGCAAAGGGAGCTCATCATGTTACACCAAACCAACAAGAAGCCAAGGACCTCTCTTAATGAAATCCAGCTGCCCAGTTCCCCCAGTTTAAAGCTTGCTTCCAAGCAAGAAGGGGCCAGCTCGCCAGGCCAGCAAGCATTCCTGTCACACAGGACAAGGGGACAGGTCTCAGCAGTGACTGGTGACAGGGTCTGGGTACAACGGCTGTGACAGACTCTAGAAAATATCTGGTGCAAAGCTGAAAGCAGAAGGGTTTGAGTAAGACCCTAAAAGCCTTGGAAAGCACCCAAGGGACACTGCTTACCCGAGGCTGGAGGCTGAGTCTGGGCAGGAGCTGGCTGCTCCAAGCTGCCTTTGGTATCCAAAGTGCCAGACCTGGATGCACCATCTCCCCCGCTTTCCTTGCTTGCTGCCCACCGCCCATTTTCCCCCCTCACCCTATTTTAGACAAGACCTCTTGCCTCTTTTGCCCTCTCTGGCAATGGCTCTTAAGTGCAGGGAACTGTGACCGAGTGCCCGGTCCTGGGTGCCCTGGCAGGGGCTGTGCCAGAGGGACAGGGAGGTGACAGCACATAGCAGGCAGATGCCATCAGCACAGACACACGGGCAGCCCTGCAGCAGGAGAACAAGTGAAATCTCATTCTTTCTCCCAAAAAAAAAAGGAAAGGGGGAGCCTGAGAGGGCAGGTTTCGTGCTTGGCGGTGTCCAGACACTCATGTCCCAGCTGTGGGACCCTCAGCCACTGCCAGACCCTCGCAGGAACCCAGGGTGCTGGGGACACCATTTGAAGTGTGCACAAGACCTGCGGGTGCCTTCTCAGCACCAGATTTTGACCATCTGGAAGGAGGTGGCTGGCCAGGCTGCCTGGCTTGGTTCTGTAATTATACTCTGCAGATCTGTGCTCCCTCCTGGGGCTTGAGCCGACTGGACCCCAGGACACGCATTTTTTTTCATCCACGTTGCTTTTAGCCTTCTGGAGCCCAGGCACCTAAAATGTACTTGAGGAGACCTCGTGGTCTGAGCACAGCCATCACAAGGAAAATAAAAAGCAAATAACACAAGAGAGCACAAGCTGAAAGCTTCAGTGTGTGAACTGTCAGCCATTTTAAGGTGAGATGTTTCCACTGCTGATGCACTGTACTTTGATTTGGTACCTAAAATAAACCTTACCAGAAGGTGTGGGGTTGTAGGAGACTGCAAAACCTTGCTTCCATTACACACGCAAGCAACCAGTAATGTCAACATCAAGGAGATTTAAGACATGAAGAAAAAGAAATCACTGCTAATTTGCTCTGCAATCAACAGTGTTGGGCACAAACTGCACATCCAGAGAGCTGGTACCAAGGTCTGGGTGATCTTTCATGAGCATCAGTGAGAATGATGCCACCCTGCTCAGCATCCTCCTCTCCTTGAGCCACCACCCAGCATGTGAAGGATGGGCTAGCAAATGAGAAGGGAAAACAATTAAGGTCAAATCAGCACAGGCCCAATCCTGCCAAGCGCTGAGTGTTCCTAAGTCCCAGTTAAGCCCTTGTCTTGAGTCACCTACTCCACACAGATACTCTGCTAAGGGATGAGTTAGACCCTTGGCAGAAGACCAGCCTCCTTCAACACCCACCAAGCTCAAATGCTGGGGGAATCAGGTCCCGTGTCCTTCTCCAGTTTATCTTGACACTTGTCAGTCATGGGGAAGTTTCCAGCACAGATCTGCATAATTTATTGGAGGGTGTGAAGACTAAAGAAATACTTTAAGCACTGCCAGATCTCCCACAAGGACGATGGATAGGACCACAAAGGAAAGACCTGATGCAGTTCCTGGCATGGAAAGGGGTGGTATGATGCTGGCTCGTCAGCTTGGGAAGGACACATATCGATGGCCACGTGGCTGATTTTTACTGAATCACGTTTTCTAATGTGGTAAGAGATGCTGGCTGAAACACAGCGCCCATTCAAAGTTCCTAATCTAGTAATGCCATCTGAGCACATGGCAAGCCAGCAGCGTTTGGAACCAGTGATGACAGGAAAATGATAATTTAGCAGCATTTTAAGCTCAGATGCAGTGAAATTTCTGTATCATTCTATTACCAAAAAAGTTACATTTTCAGTTCTGCCTTTAATCTACGGCCCACGGAACAAGAGAATTAAGACAGAAATCTGGTGACTCTACTGAAAAGCAGCCAAGACCAGACAAAGTCCAGAGCAGCTGAGATCACACTAATGATTCTCAGCATCGCTGCGGGCTCCTTAAGTGCCAGACCAGTCTTGAGCTCTTCTCTAAGAGCCACAAGTGCTCAAGAGTCAGTGAAACCCCTGAAGGCCACGGGAGCGATTCGGAGCTTGCAGCACCAGAGCTCCCACCTCATATTTCACATTGATGTCTCCTGAGGAGTTCTCAGCCCAGTGCTGGGTATGCCAAGCAGCCACCTCCACCTGTGGCTGCAGGACGCCTGCAGCAGGCAAGGTCTTCTCCAGTGAGGGAGCTTTCCAGGCTCCAACTCCAACCCTTTACAAGAGCTGTGTGTCATAGCCCTGCAAACCCAAACGTACACCCCACAGCACCTCAAACCAGCGCTCCTGCAGCTTCACCCTGGGTGTGAGACTCCTCAGAAGTGCTCTGTCCTGAGGGTGCAGGGTAGTGACAACCCTGGAGCCATATTCTTCTTTGTTTGCTGCTTGGTTCTTCTGCTCCTGAGTTTGTTTTTTTCCTAATAAAAATAAACAACATCTTTTACCATAAGCACAAATAGTGCCATTTCCATCCCTCTGGAGAAATGAAACAAACCTGGACCAGGATGGAAAGGGCACACTCCTACCCTCCAAGAACCACCACCCATTCCTGATACATCAAATCACCACCCAGCACATCTCTTACCGAAGTCACAACTCAGCAAAGTGCATCTGTCGTGCTGAAAGACAATGATCTGCTGTGGATTATGGACTAAGACTCGTATCAGCGCAAAGCCCAGCACATAAAGACTTTGTTGGATCTGAGCTGAAGTAACCTCTGGTCATAAAAGTTCCCTACCTCATATCAAAGGCTACAGGGACTGCCACTTTGCTGCTGTGCCTCTGCCAAGGAATCAGATTTGGCTGTCCTAGTCCAGTCCCCTAACAAAGGTTTTGCTCTTAAAAGCGTTAAGATTATTACAAGGAAAACCCAACCAAAATACTGGGCCCAAGGAGATAAAATACCGCATAGGAAAAGCTCTCTCTGGTGATCCAGCTGATGAACTACACATTTATTCAGCTTTGAGAAACAAGAGAAGAAGGTAGCAGATAGGGTCAGGCAGGTGCTGGTTGCAGGTGAGGTTGTCCAGGTGTGCAGGTCACACAGGCAGCAACAGGGGGGTCATTGGAGCAAGAAACAACCCCTTTACAGAAAACACTGAAGTATTCCTCTAAATTGTAGTAAAACTGGATCTCCTTACATGGACCAGTTAGAACAAGTCCAGAGAAGGGCCACCAGGATGATCCGAGGGCTGGAGCAGCTCTGCTGTGAGGACAGGCTGAGAGAGTTGGGGCTGTTCAGCCTGGAGAAGAGAAGGCTCCAGGGAGATCTTAAAGCTGCCTCCCAGTACCTGAAGGGGCTACAAGAAAGCTGGGGAAGGACTTTTCATAAGGGCAGTTAATGACAAAACAAGGGGAAATGGGTTTAAACTGAAGGAGGGGAGGTTTAGATTAGATATTAGGAAGAAGTTTTTCACTGTGAGGGTGGTCAGACACTGGCACAGGTTGCCCAGAGAAGCTGTGGCTGCTCCTCCCTGGAAGTGTTTGTGGCCAGGCTGGATGAGGCTTTGAGCAACCTGGTCTAGTGGAAGGTGTCCCTGCTGATGGCAGGGGGGTTGG